>NW_006159463.1:1332154-1381986 GCF_000334495.1 Tupaia belangeri chinensis
TTAACATTTGTAGAACTGATGAACCTGGAAGGGGTACTTGACAAAGTTTATGTAAAAATGAAATTAAAGTATGTATTTATTTTAAATTTTTATTTTTAGAGAGAGATTTTTGCTTTAGGGTGTGTGTGCTTGACCATGAGATGTAGACGACCATGGTTTGAGTGCCGGATCCAGTGGCTTGAAACTCACACAGGGAACATGTGCACGTGTGCCCCAAATCCAAGAGAAGAATGGAAGAGAAGGAATTGAGGCATGACCAAACCCCCTGGATGGTGATTTTTTGATTCCTGTCTCTCTGTCTCTGTCTCTCTGGTGAGCACACATACCTTATGGCAAAAATGTCTCTTAAAAATATATATATATAACATATATACATATATATTTAATATACTCAAAAATGAAAACGTATCTGCTGATTATACTTATATGGTAACATCTTTGACTTGACTAGTATGCCCTGTATTCGTGCTGTGGAAAACTATGCTGTACACCTGTAAAATGTACAGCGACTAAATGTAAATTTAAAAAAATATAATATTTTTTTTAAAAAGTTACGGAATACTGGGACCGGCAGTTAGCGTAATGGCTGTGTCACCTGACTCCCACGTAGTGAACCGCAGTTTGAGTTTGCGTCCCGGACCCAGTGGCTTAAAACTCACACTGGGCATGTGTGCGTGCGTGCCCAAGACCCCGAGAGGAGAATGGAGGAGAAGGGATTGTGGCGTGGCCATCCCCCCTGGGGGGAGGGGGTGATTTCTCACTTTCTGCTTCTCTGTCTCTCTCTGTCTGTCTGGTGAGCGCACTCACCAAAAACCTCTAAAAAAAAAAAAAAAGATACAGAATACTGTTTTTTGGATCTTACCTTCTCTTACCTTCTGGTGACAATTAACCTGTTTTGTTTTCCCTTTTTTTTTTTTTTTTTTATTATACCAGAGAGCACATCCATGTGTATATGAAAGAGAGACAGAGAAAGGGTGGGGGGAGAAAGTACCACCCAATGTTGCCATAATTCTTTTCCCTCCAAGTTTGCTTCCCATCAGAATCCTGGCCAGGTGTGTCTGCTCCTGGTGTGTAAGCTGCTGAGATCAGGACTCTTAACTTTATGGCCATGAGGGATCCAATTTCCTCTGCATAGTTCTTAACTGCTGCACTCTGGGGCCAGCCCTAACATCAGTTTTAAAGAACAAAGGAAGTATAGGAGGCAGGATAAACACCTATAACATATACGCATGGTGAGAAATCTAATAAGGTAATCCTGAATAAAAGCAAAGACCTCTGATTATTATAGCACCTCATTGTAATAGTAAGTAGAGTTAAAGAAGGGGGGAAAAAGATCCACAATAAGACATAGCACACATAAGAACAGGTTATTTTAGGAAAGAAAAATTGTAATTGCTTTCACATATAATTATAGCAAAAATCAAAATGTGAAAAATGTAGCAAACCAATAGCATACTCATTTCTTCAACAGGAAACATAATAGCTTTAGCATTGTATTTTTCCCCCACAGAGTTATATTTTTGGTTGTGAATTATGTTTAGCTCAGTTGTATTTTAATATAATCTGAGAATGCAGAGATGCTTGGAAAACTTGTTACATTCTGAAAATATTATTTTGGAGTTTACTTTTAATATGAGATGGACTACTTACTATCTCTCTCAGTGTATTGTACTCGTTAGCTAAAGACTAGGGCTAAAATGTTACAATGGGGTCATTTTCTTCAGCAAACATGAACATATACCAACCTTGGGTCTTTCTCTCCATTTGCTACTACTCAGCGTTTTATAACTAACTGTAAGGGCTGCTTAAAAATTAGCTATTCCAGTTACTAATGGGAAAATAGGAGTGAGGGTGTAAATATTAAGATATAATCTTTTTTATACTGCTTTTTGGTTTATTTAATACAATAGTCGCACAAATAAAAAAAATAAAGCTGTCAAAATATTATGGGGAGAAGTAGAACTTATATTATCCTAGGCTTATTGCTTGGAACAGTTTTAGAAAAGTCCAAATCCTCCTTATATGCCCCTTTGGGGACTTCTGCTTCTTAGTTATGGCTGGATTTAGAACAGAGCTTTTTCACTGAGTCATTAGGGAAAAAATGAGCATGCTCATTTCACTTCCAATAAAGCAAAAACCTGGCTACAACAATAGAAATTTAAAACTCTAAATTATGTATTAAATGCATACCTTTAGGATTGAAGGAATGTTTCTTCATATTTCTATTATACTACTATGACTTTTATAAAATTATTGCAAAATAAATGCTGGGAGTAACATTACATGTGTTTATAAAATTAAAATGAATAGTTGTGCCAGGATTTTTTTTTTAAGTCAGAAAAGTAAGTCAAAGTTATTCTTTCAATATTATAATTATAGTCCTGAAAGAGAGAAATGCAGATATTTAACATTATGTAGAGTAACTTACTGCAGTACCTGAAATATATTAGTTCTGCAATACATATACATTTTCTTGCAGTATTGAAATTCAACTATCTATAATTGAAGATCTTAGCCAAATGGCAACCCATTATAAATCCTGTATAATAAATAAGATACAGACAAAAATAATAACTCTAACTATATAGCATGTTCTTCTAATCAAGGACTATAGAAGTCCATGTCATGGCCCCACTCCTTTATGCTTTCAAAATGATAAAATATTTGGTGTTTGTGAAGTGTTTTGTTCTTTTTTTGTTTTTGTAAGACACGAGAGTGGCTAAAAGGGGAGAGAAGCGGGTAACTCTAACTATATAGCATGTTCTTCTAATCAAGGACTATAGAAGTCCATGTCATGGCCCCACTCCTTTATGCTTTCAAAATGATAAAATATTTGGTGTTTGTGAAGTGTTTTGTTCTTTTTTTGTTTTTGTAAGACACGAGAGTGGCTACAGGTGAAGAGAAGCTGAGTATCTCTACCTTTCACGCAAGTTTGCACCATGGCCGACTTCAATAAAATTCATTCACCTCATGTTTAAGTCTGTGAAATCTCACTGACTGTGTGAATAAAATACATACAATGTGAGTTAGTCACAGACTACTCTTTATATAGTAGAACATTTTTATACTACTATACAGTATGGTTAAAGGAAAACTTTAGCCAAGTAAGTTTAGCAGTTTATCTGAACAAAGCACAGTTCATGAATCGGGCCATCCTCAGAACTGAGAAATGTTCAGAAAACTCGATCCAGCATAGGGAGTGACAACGTTGATGGACAGAAAAATGAAGTGTCCTACAGAAACAGTTCAGTTACAGCTTATAATTTGCCTTCTATAGACATGGTCTGAATAGTTGTCAGTCTGGGATCAAACCTCAGCTGCCAATTGCCTCTGTCTCAGGCACTTGTTGCAAGAATATACTTTCACATTAGGTTGGATTTGCTTACATACTAAATTAGATTGTAGGAACTCAATTCAGGCTCTGTTTAGTTAATTTTAGCAAGTTTATATCTTTCAGAAATAAATAGGAGCAGATTTTTTTCAAATTTTTGAGAAACAGGTTATTGTCATGCTAAATGGATGATTCCTGACTTACAATAACTCCTTTTGTTTGGTTGTTTTTTGTTAGTTTGTCTGTATCAAATACATTTTTGACTTATGAAGTATTTATTGGGATGTCAAGCCATATAATTTGAGAAACAGTTGTATAAATATCTGCAGAATGATTAGGCTTTCTCTTCACCTGCTTTTGTGGGGTTAATGTAACTTCTAACAAAACTTGACAAAGAAATAGCTAAATAAAGTTTTGAGTAGATTTATTTTAAAAATGTATATGCAAATAGTCTCTTTAAGCCATAGTGAACCCGTTTGGACAATAAAACAAAAATAAAAGTTAGCAAGTAAGACATATACATATATATATGAAACTAGGAATGGAAAATTATTGATGATAACAGGCATGATTAAGCCACTATGCAGTATATTCTGGGTTGGAAATCACATTTTGTATGCTGTGACGATGCTTAGGGAATAAATGTAAATTAATTAAAAAAAGTCTCAGAAAAAATAAATAAAAAATAAATTAATGAAAAAAGAAGAACCTCTGTGTACAGAGTTCGTCTGTACACCTCCAGAGAAAGCCAATCAGCATGAATCATAGGACTGAAGAGAGCAAATGAATGGCTACCTCCATGAGCATTTATGCAGATCATCCAGTTCAGTTTTGGAGACACTCAGCTGATTCAGGAATCTTTTCCTCTTGTTCGTGCAACATCCTGACCCCATGAAAGGAAGAAATAAGCCTAAGAGATAGAGACGGCTCTCCTCAGCATCATTTGTCCTTTCAATCTTACCGATAGTTTTGTAATCATTGATTAGCCTTAATTACCTCCTTTTCTGTTAGAAGTAGTTAGGGCTAGTTCTGTTTTTGTTTTTCTTTCTTTTTTCTCTTTTTTTTTACTTGTTGTTACCATTTTCCTGCATAGCTTTTTTAGGTTTATACCATAAGGTGCATGCATTCACAAGAGAGAGACAGAGAGACAGTAAGAGGGAAAGTGAGGAATCACCTCCCAAGAAGGATGGCCACACCAAAGGCCACACCATTTTTTCTTTCATCTTTCTCCCAGGATTTGGGGCATATATGCACACTCACCAGAGTGATGCTCAAACTGCCAGATCTGGAGCTCAATCCATAGCAGGCCACGTAGTAGTCCACCATCTCAACCACCACATCATCTGCTAGCCCTAGGCATTATTTTTAATAATGTAGAGTCTGAGTAAAATGTGCACCATTTTTGAATTCAGCTCTGAAAAAAAAAGCAGCACTGTGTTTTCTGTGATAAAAATACACAATAGTTCAGTTACAATATAAGAAAAGGGAATCAAATAATCTTGATGTGAATATCATCATTGCCAATTATTAGACACATTATATTCTGTCGACTTATTTTGCATTTTCGATTTCTTTTGTCTCAATTTCACTATAGACTAAATGGTTTGTCTAAAATTTCTGGCATAAAATGATACCTTTAAAAAAGTATACTTTTGTGAGCATACTTTTCATCAAAACACGGATTTTGTAATTTATCCTACACACAGAAGATTTGTTCAAAGGCAGTCATATGCAGGAGCTCAGCATCTCTCACAGAGAGAAAAGGCTGGCAGATCTGCAATTTAGAGTTGCCCCAGAGGCACTTTTCATAACTCTAACAGCTCAGCTTACACGTTGCACTTAATCACTGAACATTTATAATGAATCTAACACTGGCAAAGTCATAGAATTCTTCATTTTCTCAGCATTGTGAAGAGCTAAACTCAAATCTCTCAGCCTCAGCTAATTCCAAACTTTCTCAATTCTTTCTCTCCACCTATATTTTCTTATATCTTGGTCTAAGGTATAGATCAGAACTGGTGAGGTGTCAGAAGGAATGAGACAGCTGCAGGAAAATATCAGGGGCATGACTGCTTAGCAAATCTAATCAGTACAACAGAACCAGGCAACCCAATCACATCCAAAGAACATTTGAAAAATGTCAAAACCAAATACAAAGGCATGTACTTACTGAGAAAGCCCTTGCCCTTGGCTTCAGTATTGTTCACTGCCTTCTTGTGTCTAATGTATCTGTCATAACTTCTTCCTGCCTGTGTGGACCACTGTGGTTACTTTGGAATCAAACGGTATGTTTGTTGTAAGAGCCGATTCCGCAGCATAACCTTATAATTAAAAAGTACATTCAAATAGTTTGTAGTATTGGAATCTGATTATATATCTCGTGACTACTGCACATTCTAAATTTGAAGAGTCATTTATTTGCCACATGAAAGTGCCTGGATAAATAATAATTTTTAGCATCTTCTGATAGGGTAATCAATTACCCTTAGGTTTCTGATGTAACTGTAGAAAATAGGTTTGTGTTTGCTTAGGAAGGCATATCTCTTAATTATAATCCAAGAGTGTAAAGAAATAAATTGCAAGAGAATTAATGGCTATAATGGTCCTCTCAGAATTTTAAAATTACCCTTCCTTGATAGAATACAAGTGTTCCTTTAATCAAAGGTCTCTCTTTTGATTTTCAAGTTAATAGACACACTTGGAAATAGATTAGTTTCTATAAAGATAGACTTAACTATCTTTTGTATAGTAGATTTCCCAAAAAATTTATAGAAAGTTGTACCAGATTTATGAAAAGTCTACACCTAAAGAGATTCATGTGTTTGTTTATATATTTTAGCTCCATTAGAAGAAAAAAGTTAGAATTCAGAATCTCTTTGCCAAATTGGCTGATGACTATAACTCATGGAAAACTTTGCTATTGTTGCAAAGTAAAGGCCATAAACATCACCTACTTCTCCTGGGAATTCTGTTTTCTCACCCAGATAATTTCTCCCTTATGCTATCACCACTCTTCCAACCAGATAAAAGAAATATGCTCTGCCTTTCTTTTAGTGTTATCATCTTATGTAAATAATGTGTCCTTTTTCTCCTAAGCACATGCATTTTTCAGTAAATTTTTTAAAAGAAATATTTATTTTAATTTTATTTATTCATTAATTTTTATTATTTTAATTTGACCAGAGAGAGACTCAGAGAGAAAGAGGGAAAGTGAAAAAGCAAACCACGAGGTCTGGGACTTGAACCATGGTCAGTCATGTGGAAGTATGCAGTGTCTTTACCACCACGCCACCTGCTGGTCCCTTTTAGTAACTTTTCAAATAATTTACTCAACAATAATTTTGAGATGAGTTTATGTCCATTCTTTATACAAATTGAACAAGATGTGTTTGTATTTGTATATGACAAATACATCTTGTTTTGTCATATACAAATGATTATGTATATGACTTATGGTGGCTATTTTAGTTGTTTGCTCTTCTGAGGGCTGTTCACATGAATCTTCTTATGTATTCTGACAAGAATCTTCTTCCATAGTGCATACAAAGGAGTGGAATTGATGAGTTAGAGTCTGAAATTAATTGCTTCCTTAAGTGATCATACCAATTTGTACTTCTAACAGTAAAAAAGGAGTTGCTGACCAACAACTGGTATTATCTGAACTTTACCTTTCAAAAATCTGCTGGATTTGGAATGTATATGATTAATGTATATATTTAACAATTTGTTAACATATTTCTCTTTGGTAAGTTGGCTGTTCAAGTCTTTACCCATTTTTAAATATTTCTGTCTTTTGTCCACCTAGCTCACAGATTATAAGCATCCATATGTACATGTGTATGTGCATTCTAGATGAAAATCTTATATATTATTTTAGTTTATCTTTCCATTTTTATGGTGTCTTTTTTTTTTTTTTGAGAGGTTTTTGCAATAGGGTGTGTGTGCTCACCAGAGAGACAGAAAGAGAGAAATCACTCCCCATGTGGGGATGGTCACGCCTCAATCCCTTCTCCATTCTCCTCTTGGGATCTTGGGCAAGCACACACATGCACCCAACGTGAGTTTAAGCCACTGGGTCCGGGACTTGAACCACTGTCGACTACATGGGAGTTCAGTGACAGCGGTTACTCTAACTGCTGGTCCCTATGGTGTCTTTATAAACCTTTATTATTAATATTAATATAATAAAAGTTATTATCATTTATCATTTGTGTGCTCTTTCTTTCTTGTTTAGGAACTCTTCTCCTATCTCAACAATATAAATTATTTTCTTACATATTCTTTATTTTTTATAAGCTTTTCATTTTATATTCAAACATTTAATGCACCTAGAAGTTTTAATAAGATTGTAAGTTTCTCTCACATTCTATGGGATAACAAATCGTTACAAAAAAAATATTTGCTTAATCAGTATTTTTTCTACTAACATGTGATGTCACCTTTATCATATCTAAGTTTCCATCTATGTATGGACCTGTTTCTGGACTCTCCATTTTATTCTATTGATGTATTTGCCTATCTGAGTACCAACATCATACTGTCTTGATTACTGCGTAATTCTTCAATTGTGGTTGGCAAGTCACAGTGGCAGTAGTTCCTTTCTTCATTCCTTTTCAAGTGTATCTTTTAAGAAAAAAATAGAATATTATTCTTTTTCCAAGATAGGTCATAGAAAGGTTAAAGCAATATATCCCTAAGATTTTTGTCTTGTGCCATACACATAATTAGCAGAGTTCTTGGGTAAAACAATGTGATTGGTCCCCTGAGAGTTGAATGGCCTAGAAAGGAATGGAATGTGCTCTTGACTGCCCTAAAGAAGGCTTACCAGTTGTAAAGCTAAGTCATTAGTGTAATTATGTCCTTATAACCTATTCATGCTACAGACATGTTACATGATACACATTAATTTGAGCAGTTACGATGTACAATTTCCACATGGAATTCAATATATGTCAACTATTTTGATGTCATCTTTTTGGAGGCTTGTATGCTCTTTCTTACTAACTTTACTTGGTTTCTAGCAGAGTAGTCCAAATGAAACTGTTCAATAACAAACTTGTGAAAGTTTGATCATAGAACAATGTCTTTCTACATGCAAAAACATTACCCAAAAACTAAAACAAGAGCTCAAATCTTTCCTTCCGTTCCTGCCTTCCCCTCTGTTACTACAATTTATATATTAGTTCTAAAGTCTTTTCAAGTGCTATGGGCACTAGATCATGGTAGAAAGAATTATATTTTGTAATGCTGCTTTGAGTCTGTGGGATGCAGCATCCTCTGTAAAGATTTTATTATTGCTAAAGGCAAGAAATATTTTATTTCCAACATCAAAAGTAAGTAAGATGTTGCTCCTCTTAGGAATCCAGGAATATATAATGGAACCAGGATTACCTCAGGAGATAGAAGTTAACATTGGTAAACTCTGAAGAGTTTAAATTTGTTACTCTTTCTGTAGATGGTGCATAACTTCTTCCAAGACAATATTCTAACTTTTTAATCCCTTCAGCTGCACAGCTGTGCGTGGATGTTTTAGAACTGAAAATGAGTGGTCCAGGATAAACAGCTATATTCTTGGATGAAGACCCACGTTTTAGTAGAGGAGGGATTAAAATCCAGGATTTGAGAAAATGCTAGAGAAAGTAATAAGTATATTATCTCATAAATAAATGGGACATGTTTTTAAAAGTATAGTTTTATTATTGTTTCTAGGTTTCATACTTTCATACTTTACAGCAGTTGCAGTGAAGGGAAATATGAAATTAGACACAAGAGTCTGGGTATGTTTTCTAAATAACTAGCTTTTTATTTATGCCTAAATAAATTTACATTATTTTATATCTCCTTTTTCTTCTTCGTTTATTTATTTATTTATTTATTTGATTTACCACAAGACACATGCATTCAGCAGAAAGAACCAGACAGGGAAAATGAGAAAGTATCTTCCATGAGAGATTGTCACACCAAAATCTCTTTTCTTCCATTAATCTCTTCTTTAAGATTCTGAGCACAAGCACACGTACACATGCTAAAGCTGCCAGGTCAGAGACTTGAGCCACGCAATTGGCTGTGTGGAATTTAGCCATTGTAACCATCATACCATTGGCAGTTTCTTTACAAGTAAGATGAAAAAAAAAAATACTGACCTCATAGACTATCTCTAAAATTATATATAGCATCTTTCATAATGCCAATTACAGAAAGTTAGGATAATCTCTCTTTAGAAATTGGATGAGATTTTTCTCTCAACTCTGAGCTAGAAGTTTTTCTTTCTTTTTTATTCTTGACCGACATATTTTATTATATAGTATATCTCTTGATATTGTTACATGGATTATCAGTTTATTCTAGGTAGAAATATAAAAGATATCGGAACCAGCAGATGGCATAATGACTATTTCACTGGACTCCTATGTAGTTGACCGTGGTTTGAATCCCAGACCTAGTGGCTTAAACTCAAGTGAGGTGCGTGTGCGTGCATCCACAAGATCCCGAGAGGAGGATGGAAGAGAAAGGATTACAGTGTGACCATCCACTTGGAGGGTGATTTCTCTCTTTTTGTCTCTCTGTCTCTCTGTCCTTCTGGCCAGCGCACATGCCCTATAGCAAAAACCTCTCCAAAAAAAATGATTATATATATATATATCACTAGTGACTGCTTACAGTTTTTATTTTGAGTTAAATTTAGCTTGAGAACTTTCCAGGAACACATACTTTTCTTTGTTCTTTTAGCTATCTATTAGTTAAATATTTTATCTGTTATACACATACTAATGCAATCATCTAAATTAATGTAAAGGATTTTTTTAAGAGAGATTTTTGCTATAGAGCACATGTGCTAGCTAGAGACACAGAGAGAGACAGAGTGAGAGACAAAGTGAGAAATCACTCCCAAAGTGGGATGGTCATACCACAAACCTTTCTCCTCCATTTTTCTCTTGGGATTTTGGGTACACACTGACACCATCCAGTGTGTGTTTCAAGTCATCATTTCTGGTACACAAACCACAGTTGACCATGTGGAAGTTCAGCATCTTAAGCACTATGCCACTTGCTGGCCCCAATAATTATGTTCTTAAAATGAGAGGTTTTATATATTCTCT
The DNA here is from genome assembly GCF_000334495.1 of Tupaia belangeri chinensis. Lineage (NCBI taxonomy): Eukaryota > Metazoa > Chordata > Mammalia > Scandentia > Tupaiidae > Tupaia > Tupaia belangeri. Next base: position 1,342,586 of record NW_006159463.1, read on the forward strand.
ACTTTTGTCTGAGTATTCCTTTTATATATATTATGACATGGCTGTATATATTTATATATACCATTATTCGAAATAGAAATCAACTTCTTTTGATTTAAAGCCCAAGTTCTATAATCATTATTCAAAATGCTACATCAATTCACTAAATAAGCTTGCTTCCTTAATTTTTCCATAGAAATTCATAGTACACGTAGGTATAAAACAGCATGTGTATGTAAAACTTGTAAGTCCTAACCTATTTTCTAGATAGCAGAGTTGACACATACTATTTTGTATTCTTTATTATTTATTTATTTATTTTTGGAAAGTAATTTTTGCTATAGGGCACATGTGCTTACCAGAGAGACAAGAGAGAGAGAGAGAAAGTGGGAATTCCCTTCCCACAGGATGGATGGCCATGACACAATCCCTCGTCTTCCATTCTCCTCTCGGGATTTTGGACAAGCATGCACATGCTCCCAGTGTAAGTTTTAAGCCACTAGGTCTGGTACTTGAACCAAAGTTGACTACGTGGGAGTCTAGTGACACAAGCACTATGCCATCTCCTGGTCCCTTATATTCATTTTTCACAAAAGGTAAAAATATGTGTAAGAAAAACAGTTATAGATCAGCCAATTGGTGTTTTGATTAAGTTGGTTGGATTCCACAGGGATGACTGTGTAGTTCAAGTCCTGGACTAAGTGGTTTGAAAAACACTCTGGGGGCAGCAGGTGGCATAATGGTTAAGGTCCTAGACTCCCACATGGCCCACTGCAGTTCATGTTCTGGACCTGGAGGTATATTTCCTCACTTTCCCTCTCTCTCTCTCTGTCTCTCTCTCTCTGTCTCTCTCTGATAAGTGCAAGTGTTTTATATCAAAATAAAAATAATAATAAATAAATAAAATTAAATAAGCAATTCTTTAAAAAAAAGAAAGAAAAGGAGGAAGAAAATAAAAGAAAAAAGAAAAGAAATCTGAGTATGTATGCATGCAGGTCCAGACTTCGGTAAATAGAACAGAGTAGGAGGGATTATACTGTCTCCATCCCCCATAGTGGGTGCTTTCTTACCTTCCTGCTCTTTCTCTGGCAAGTGCAACCACCTTATAGTAATTTTTTTTTGAACCTTTAGCCATAGGATTTGTGTACTTGCCAAGAGAGAGAAAAAGAGAGACAATGAAGGGGAAAGTGAGAAGTCACTCCCCAAGGAGGATGGCCACACTGCCATCCCTTCTCCTCCATTTTCCTCCTGGGATTTTGGGCACACACACACACACACACACACACACACACACACCCTGAGTGTTTTCCTTTATTTTCTTTTATTATTATTATTTGTTATAAAGAAATCAACTTCCTATCTCTTGGCAAACAATATAGGTTAGCATGAATAAGCATTATGATCAAGGGGTGAAATATCTAATGGCATGGCAGAGAGGACACAGGGCCAGTTAAGTGTCTAAACATGAAAACCACAGAACAGAAGTGAGATTTAACTTTATAAGTGAAAGAAAAAAAATTTTGATCATCAAAATAATAATTAAAAAATAGTCAAATATATTTCTGGATAAGCCCATGGCTTTTTGGTTAAGATGGCATGATCTCACATGATCAAGTGGGCAGTTGGATTCCTAGACATAGCAGCTTGAAAAACAAGCCAGTTGCATATGTGTGTGCAAGTTCAAAATCCTAAAGGGAGGGAGAGATGGGTAAGAAGGAATTGTGGCTTGAATATTCTCAAGGGGGATGCTTTCTTACTTTCTCTCTTTCTATGTTTGTCTCTCTTGAGTGAGAGCACATGCCCTCTGTCAAATTAAATTTTAAAAAAGAAGATACATTTCAGTGGATAAGAGAATAAGAACTGATGCTATTAGTCGGTTGGATGGAGGACCATCAGTTAAAAATGTTTAGATGGTATGTAATGTGGACACTTGGTTAAGTAGTCATTCTGAAATAATTCCAAAAGAAAAAATAATGCAGTTTATTTTTTGGACTTGATAGATTCCATAAAATTGGGGTTTTCATTCCACTACCAACTCGAAAATTGAATAACCAAATGAAAATATTAACTAGACATTAGAGAACAGGCATTACCTGACTGTAATCTTTGATAGAATAGAAACAAAATCATTTAGTTTATTATTACTATTGCTATGAACTTGTGCCTGGAATCATTGTTCTGACTGAAGTTCAAGAAAGAAAAATCTGTTTAATAATAATCTCACCAAGCAAAAGTGGTAGGTCAAAATTTAGGAAGACTGAGGTATTTGGAATTAGTGGTGCAAAACTTCCAAAAGGGAGGTAAATGGATAAAATAATCCAGAAATTTGCACAGGAATTTTCATATATATCTTTAGCTGAACTCTAACTTTAGAATAGCTTGAATGAAATTTCATGATGTTGGGCAATGTAGGATCACCAAGGGCCTATGTGTGAGTTGAGAGATACTTACATTTTTACCACCCAGAGTAAAATAAAGAACAAGGATGACTACAATAAAAACTTCATTGGACTTTCAGAGCATTTGGGAGTGATCTCAGATTGGTAGTGGGGCTAAGTAGGACTAAGACAAACTGTGACTTAAGATCTTTAACAACAACAAAAAAATACAAGCCTCAGGACTCCCCTGATCTTCATGAAAATGTTTATGAAAAAAAATATCATTTTAATAGATGTAGCCAAACCTGCTACTAAACAATATACATTTATCCAATAAAGTCAAGTGGTAGGAAGATGTGGCCCAAAATCAGGAGATGACTAAGATCAGTAGAAGCAGTTCCAAAAATGACAGAGGTGATAGATAGAAAAGACTTCAAAAGAATTGTAAATATGCTCAAGAACTTCAAGGAAAATGGCTACTAGACAACAGAACAAAAAAAGAGACTTCTGGAGCTGAATAGAGATGGAACATTGCAGAAGAAAAAACAGTCAGAATTAGAGTTGGAGGGAAGACATAGACATTGCAATGTAATTATTTATCAGGCTACTTTTAGACATATCATTTAGTGTATGTTGTCTGTGAGATTCCTTTCAGTTTTGTTCCTCTGCTTACCTCATCTTTCCTTTATATTTTTTATTATTAGAATATTTTCAGTATTTTATTTTAATGTAAATATTTTTGGACATACAAGGGAGTTCAACAAGCTTATGGAAAATGAAATTGAAGTATAAATTTATATTGGTGCAAAAATCTGTGAAGGACTTTGCATCGTTTGGTATAATACACATTTTTCCATAAACTTTCGGAAGACTCCACTTTTTTTTTCCCTTTTTGAGTTGTTCTAAGCATTATAACTAGTTAATCTTTTGAGATCTGCAAGTTCTGCTTTGCATAAAATGTAGAAAGCTGGTAGTCGTATAGGTTATTTATCTCCCTCCTTAGTTGACATGTATCTTCGTTGTCAGATGTATTTCATCTAGATCTGTTGAAAACCTCATGGGATACATAAGTTCTATGTGAAGTAGTCAAATATTTTAAATAGGTAAAGAAAAGTAGCTTCTTATATTTATCTAGATATTTATTATTATTATTTTTAACTATCACATGTCCTTCTAAAGAACTGAATCTTCATAGGTAGTAGTTTCTTTTCAACCTAAATAATTTTCTTTTAACACTTCTTATAGAGTGTGTCAGGTAATCAAAAATTTTTCTGAGACTTATTTAATCAGAGAATGTCTTATTTTTTACCTTTATTCTCCCATGTTGTCACTTCCTATTTGAGTTCTCTGAAATAATTATCTTATAGTTTACTATGGCTATTACTGCTTTGTTCAGTTTTCAGTTGTAATAAATGTAAAAAAGAATTTAGTGGGATTCTTCCACAGCAGAACTGGCTTCCATTTTTACCATATTGAATCTCTGTATATTTTTATTATCTATGACAAAAAAAATGGTCCAGTCTTATAATCTACCAGAACACACACTGTTCAATAACAAAATTATATGATATCTATAATTTATGAGGAATAATATTTTACCTTTGTTTCTTCCAAACAAAACTAGTTTTAAAATAAAACATTTTGCATTGACAGATGTAATCATAGATATTCATGTTCTCATTAGCTTAACAAGTGTTTTATAATTTCATATATGCATTTTTTCTTAGAGAAAATTATTTATAATGAAAAGTAAAAAAAGTATATTTCTTCTGAATCATGGGAAATGTGAGCTTGATAAAATATATTTTTGCTAAAAGCAGATATTTTAATATTCTAAAAAATTATGCACAGATGCATTGTGAATTGTAATTTTAATAAGTTAAAATTATAATTTTTATGTAATGTAATACAAAAGCTGATGACATATTTTTCAATAGTTTTATTTATACTTTTTAAAAAACCTTCAAATAAGCTTATACTAGGTTTACAATTTTAAGGTTATTATCAATTATTATATAAACATATGTAATAAAAATTTTTATAATATTAAATACTCTGACCTGTATAGTAAACAAGATTTGGGTACTAAATATCCTTAAATGATCTCTTCTTTTTATTAAGTAGAGGTTTTTGACTTGGGGGCATGCATACTCACCAGATCACCAGAGAAAGAGAGAGAAACAGAAACAGTGAGAGGGAAAGTAAGAAATCACCCCCCAGGAGAATGACCATGCCACAATCTCTTCTCCTCTATTCTCCTCCTGGAAACTTGGCACATATGCACACATGCTCAGCGTGAGTTTCAAGTCACTGGGTCTAAGACTCCAGTCGCAGCTGATCGTGTGGGAGTGCAGTGATGTAACTGCTACGCCATCTGATGGCCCCTATCTCTTCATATTTTTAAATAAATCTAACCGCTCACATTAAATTTGGGGTGGATACAAAATATATTTACTGTATACATATTGAGAAGATCATTCTCAAAGAAGCTCGCTATGTATATTGTCATAACCTTGATTTGATTATCTCTCACTGCATGCACTTTTTGAAAAAACATATCGTAAGTCATAAAGATGCACAATTAAATGTAAATAAGAAATTATAAAATTATATTAAATAAAAAACTCATCCTTATTTTATAGGTTAACTTGAATTACAGAATATTTCTTTTTAAAATAAGTGTGCAATTTTTGCATATACATGAATATACACAAGCACCAGGTAAAATCACCAAAAGAGTTACATAGAAATGTAGATCAAGGACTAAACCCTGGAGAATTTGCCTGGGCCCATGGAGAGAAAAACAGGAAATAACAAAGGAAACTGAGGAACAGGGATAAAATGAATGGAATAAAAGCAAGAGGTCAGTCTTCTGAATGGCTATTACATGAATAATATTTAGCCAGAGGAGAGGAATCAACTATGACAAAAGATAACCAACACAAGGTGAAGACTAAGAATTATCCATAGAGTGTATAACCAAGGAAGACACTTGGGAGTTTTAGATTTATCTTTGTTGCAAGGAAGTCTGATTGGACTGTGTTTGAACAAACAGTAGCTAGAAGACAAAATGAGCTTCTGCAATGATCAGACAGGCATTTAGGTTTTAGTTTCAGCACCTTTTCTCAACCTGATTCCCGAGGACTATTCTGTGCCTACAAGAATTCTCAAGTGTTCATAAGTTTCTGAGTTTATAAATTTATTATGTTCATAAATTCCTATGTGTGCTCACGTATGCTTACTTTCATTACAAAATAATATTAAATGATATCAGCATATGTTCTATGATCTGAATGAACAATGTATAACTGAGTACTGCTATGTAATTACAAGAACCATTTTGCATTTCAGTTTACAACACTTTGACATCAACTCATCCATCTTTAAAATAGTAGTTTAATATGAACAAAATTGAGGGACACTTAAAAAGTAAGACATTTGAGAGCAATTGATGGCCAGATGATATAACAGAATAGGCTGTATTAACAAACGATTTAGAGCAGTCTGATCATAAAAAGTTTTTAAACATAGAATATGCATCCAAAATTGAAAAGCACATGAACCACATTAGTTAGAGCTACAAGCCCAAGGGCTTACCTGCTTACCTGTATGCTCTTGACAACAGAAACATAACATGTCAGTATTCTGAATGTAATTCAAAGGAGAAAAACACAATTTATCATGGAGCATTAATCAAAAGGAAACTGAAAGCAATGCTAATATCAAAGAAAAATGACATTAGACAAAAAGCTTTCCTAAAGGCACAGAAACTTTAAAGACAAAAGTTCCAGTTTACTAAGAAGAAATTGCAATTCTGAATTTATATGCATGTAAAAAGAAGTACTTAAAATAAAGAAACAAAAGTTGCCAGAACTAAAAAAAGAAAGTTTGTAAAATAAATAAGAGTTGCCAGAACTAAAATTAAGTCTCAACAAAATGACATTAAGAATGACATGTAACATGAACATCTCAGTAATGAAAAAAAATATTGCAAGAAAATAATAATTCACCCCCACTAAGCATAGTTTGTGAATACATACCACATATTCATGAGGATTTACCAACTTATCAAGTCTTGACAAATTGCAAGTGATTGAACTGGTTTAAGAGATCTTTCATTATAATAATATTTCCAAGTGAAATGAATGAATGACTTAATTTTAGTACATTTTTTAAAAAATTCACCCATGATTTTTTCATATTATGCATTTTCTATGTACTTTTTGAAGACTCCCCCACATAGATTTTTTTTTTCTTTTTTTGGAGAGGTGTTTTTTTTTTTTTGCTATAGGGTGCTTGTGCTCGCCAGACAGAGAGAGAGAAAGCAGGACATCACCCTCCCAGGGGGGATGACCACACCACAGTCCCCTCTCCTCCATTCTCCTCTTGGGATCTTGGGCGGCACGTATGCACATGTGCCCGGCGTGAGTTTAAGTCACCAGGTCCAGGACTCGAACTGCCATTGACTACGTGAGAGTCCAGCGACATATTCATTCCGCTAACTGCTGGTCCCTCCCCCATATAGATTTAAAACAAGTAAAATTATGTCTCAGTGCTTAGTATCACAAGCTTAGGTATTATATGCAAGCACACTCATGTACACACAAATGTAAGGTAATTTAACTTGTTTTTTTGTTTTTGAAAGACGTTTTGCTATAGGGCATATGTGCTCTGAGGGAGACAGAGACAGTGAGACAGAAAGTAGGAAATCACTCCCAGGAGGGATGGCGGCACTGCAATCCCTTTTCCTCCATTGTCCTCTCAGGATTTTGGGCATGAACGCACACATACCAAGTGTGAATTTTAAGCCACTGGGTCTGGGACTTGAACCTCGGTCAACTACATGGGAGTCCAGCAATGTAACCATTATGCCATCTGCTGGTCCTGGTAGTGCTTTTCTTAAAGAAGAGTAAAGAGATAATGATCAGAGGAGAACTCTACAAGGTTTCAACAAGTTTCTATAACCTAACTTTTATTACTGTTGTATGAATATTTGATTTGTATTGTGATCATATTGTATATGTATAGTGATTGTGTACATAGTATATGGAAATTTTAGTTTATATTTACGTTGTTTATTTTTGTAAAGAAAAATGATAGAACATTTTTTCCACCGATAAATTTACATTCTTTTGTTTACTAAATGTTTCTTGTCTTTGCTCCTCCCATCCAGCCTCTATCATGGCTCTTATCACCCACTCCCATTACCTTTATTTCTAATAGTCTTCATTGAGAGTTGGAAGACAAATGATCTTGCAATATGCACCTGATATATTTTCAAAGGAGAAGGAAAGAAAACACTAAGACTATTTCTAGGACATTAGAGAAAATTTGGAAGATAAAAAATTAGCTATGGAGACTCAGCTGTCATAGCACAAGTGGGAGGATACCACTGAGTAATGCTGGAGCTGCGAGGGAAGCCCAGGTTGGGAGTTCAGGATGATCTGAACATGCTGTGTGCGGTGTCGTGTGCTCATGATCAGGGCCGGCTGGGGGTGCTGGGAAGAGAGGACTGTGGCATGGTATACTTTGTGTCTCTCTTGCTCTGTCTCTCTCATGAAAGAAAAAAAATTAAAAAGAAAAAAAAAACTAAAAAGCAAATTAGTTGTAGAGATTAAATATATATAATTTTATCAATGGTAGAATGTCATAGAACATCTGACACCTATTTATTGGGATGGGGGAATGAAAATGGTCTAGGGAAGACAAAATATTCATATATATCTTAGATAAACAGTTCAAATTGGTAAGGACATTGATATGAATTAACTATCTTTTGAATCAAGTAGAGCAGCTAATCTGTAATGAAACCACACATATTAATAACATGGACATTATTATTACACATATAGTACATCTATATTCTTATGCATAGATATAGAGATTGTGTATATATGTGTGTGTATGTGTCTCTCTCTATATATATATGAAATAAACTTAGATTTCTGCATCAGAGGTAAGTAATCAATTAGATTAATTTCTGGATCAGAGGTAAGTAAGTAATTAGATTAATTATCTACTTACAAAATACCATAGTTATAATTCCTCAGGCTCAATTTCTCACTTTGGGCTATGTGATGAAAGTAGATGTCATCAACCCTTGTGGGATGGGGTCTGTACTAAATAAGTGGAGACCCCAAATTAATAATCTGTGATTTTACGTAATATATACAGGGCTACTTTTACAGCCTCCTCCTCCTCACTGGAGGAATGTGGGAGAATCTTACCTTTCTAATATAAACCAGCCCTTTCTGAGAAAAAGGGGTGATGACTTTTTAGGATGTAGGCAGAGGATTGCATAAGTGATAAGCCTGTGCATTGTTCTGGAAATCTGCCTTTAACTTCCAACACCTGCCTGCTCTTTGCTCAGCCTGTAACCGGTGTTGTCTGTAGTCTTTACGGAAAAAGCCTAGACCATGCAGAAACCAAAAGATTCATGTAGAATGGTTTTATAACACGGTGAAAATGAACACTTTGAAAAAAAAAAGAGTCAGTCGCAAATTCAATTTGGTTGTGTACCTTCATTTATAGTTAAATATTTCAAGCATTCTTTCTAGCACATCATAAAATTTTCAAAAATCACATAGATAAGAAAAGTTTTCAATTTTTCTTCTCTCTCACAAATAGTCTATAAAATTTATAAAATTGAGATCAAAACTACATAAGAATGATACCTCTAGGAAAATTGCAAACTCTCAGAGAGAAGAGAAAAGAAGAAAATCATAAAGAAAAAAAATAACCTAGTTTTGGAATCATTGCTTAATATCGAGACATGTAAAAAGAATGAAAGGTACATTTTTTTTGAAAACTTTGTAATACAGAATGAAATGACTGAAGGGTAAATCTGTATATAAGGGGTTATAATCAATATTTTATACAGATATTCTTTTACTCAACACTTTTTAGGTCTTAAGTGACAATCTCTATACTGAATACTGAGAATCCAGCGATATATAAGAAACTTTAATTACAAATGGCAAGATGCTCAGGTAGGAAACTGAAGTGACAATTATGTGCGGTAATCCTTCCCTATTAATTACATATCAGTTTTGTTTGTTTATGTAGTGGTTCAATCTATATTACTCAACAGAAAGTACTAATAATTTCAGAGAACTTTTAATAGTATCTTATTTTACCAAAATGAGAATTAGTGAGCATGTTCTCCTCAGTGAAAACATGTTTGTATGTTGCATTCTTTCTTCCTCTTTCTTTTTATTTTTCCTGTAGGTGTTTTTACCTCAGGGCACGTGAGTTTACTGGAGAGAGACAGAGAGAGAAAGTGAAAAATCACCTCCTGAAGGGAATGGCCACATCATAATCCACTTGCCTCCACTCTTCTCTCTGGATTCTGGGCACACACTAACACGTGTGCTTGGCATGATTTTCAAACATCCAAGTCTGGAACTCAAAATGTAGTTGACCATGAAGGAGACCAGTCCCTTGGTAATCTGATAATTCATAGAGTATTTCGTTTCTATGGCTCATTTTTTCTCTCTCCCACCCTCCCTCCTCCACGTAAAACGGCAGTTAAAGTAGCATTTATAGCACACAGTTATTGTATGGATTATAAGAACTCAGAGTCAATACATGCAAATTCCTTAATAATTTCTCAATAAATTTTATTTGGTATTATATTCTCTCATTATTTTGCTCTGAGCAATCGTATGAGTGAGTTATCTTTACTGGACTTATAGGACAAAATATGTAGAACGCTTAGATGTTCATTGAGCCATTTTAGAGGTTCCAGGTTTTCATCTTATTTTGACTTTCATATTTACTTTTCATTTATGAACTGTGGTATTTTGTGTATATACACTTGATTTTCTAATTTCCTGGAGATCAATTCTTTGGATTCTCAATTTGTCAAGAGATCATTCTGTAATGGTTGGTCTTAAGTATTGATTCAACTAGTCTCTGGTCCCAGATGTTTAATTAAACACTAATCTAGGTGTGCAGGTAAAGGTATTTTATACACACACTTAAAGCACATAATTAACGTCAAGTAAGGGCGATTATTCTACATATTCTGGGGAAATATGACTCAATCAGTTGAAAAGTCTAAAGACAGAACTGAGGCTTCCATGAGGAGGGGGGATTGTGCCCATGCAAAGCAATTCTGATTGCACCTGAGCATTTGTGTCTGCCCTCACGATGTTCGGTGGGATTTAGAACTTGCTTTTTCAGCCCACATAGAACCCATTGGTTGTGTTTTTTCTGGTTGAACCCTGACTGCTACATATTCATCACCTAACTAGCTACTCCACTAAACTGGGAGCAGTTTGCGTGTCTGTCTATGCCTAAAGTCAGTTTTCCTAAAGTCTCTATGCTGCTTTTCTTGAACTGAACTTGAACTATTCCTTTTAGAAACTGTCTTTGACTTTAAAGTCAACATGTTCCTTGTAAGGTTTGATAAACCTATACAATGTACTTTGTCAGGCTTACATACCCCAAATAAGTGAGTCTGTGTCTGGTGTCTATTATAAATGCTCCAGTTTCCTTTCTTCCTCCTTTTCTTCTCTCTCTTTTTCTTCCTTTTCTTCTACCTTCTTTTCTTTCTTTCCTTTCTTCTTTCCTCTATTTCTCTCTTTTTTTCTTTCTTCTTAGATGAAGTTTTCAAAAAGCATGTATTATACTGTAAAATAAAGACTCAATTATAGCCAACACCTTTAATCTCACTTGGTTCTGTGGTAGGCAGTTAGTTAGCCATGAGCGGGTAGCCCTAAGAGAAAAGCGAAAGGCTCACCTAGTCCTGGGTGCCAGGAGGGCTAGGTTATTTGCCATATTAATTCCTTAAGGCTTGAGGGAAGCATACAGGGATAGTTCGTAGATTTTTCTCTTATCAAAAGGACCCAAGCAAGCATTTTGGTCATTAAGGTGATAGACTAATTGGGCAATCTAATTGGGGCAACCTGACTTGCACTGGACGTATGCAATTAGGTGATCAAATTCCTCACTTTACCTGTGAGGAAGGTGCACAGGTGCAGGAGAGACCATATGGATTCAAATTTAAAGAACATAGGCAATGTAACGGGCCTCCCACTAATGAATATTCATGACCTCTAGTAATAAAATAATGGTTAACTAGTACCAAGTGCCGTTGCCACTTGGCAATCTGCCTGCCCAACAACCTTTTTGGGTGTACTATCTTTCTTTCCTCTCCTTTCTTTCTATTAAACCTTCTTTTCTATCTACTTCATTCCTGGTTGCGGTTTCATTTTGCGCCTAGGGACAGATCTCTAATTTTAGTGATCTCGACCCAAAGAACCAAGGATTTCACAACGCAGCTCAACACTTTTCCATCTGTTAACAATTCTTAGAAATATTGGTGAAGATCTCTAATATTTTACCTCATACTCCTCTGGAGAAAGAATCTTTTTCATGTCCTATAATTCATTCAGATGATTAAGCTTATTCTGTTTACTTCAACATTATTCACAACAACTATAAGCAGTTATTGAAATAGTTATGGCTAAAATTTATTGAGGACTTAGCATATAATGTAAAGCAATGCACTCAACATTATGCAAAAATTTTTATCTTAGTCACTCCCTCTTCAAATGTTATATTTATGAACAACTATAAACATAAAAATTATGGATTGATGAATAAACTTACCAAATGAACATTTATATAATATTAGATTCCAATTATTTCCCATTGTTTCTGAAATATCTAACTGAAGTAAATATGATGATTCAAATGAATAAATGCCAAATTTGAATGAACTTTATAAAAACTAATTAAAACTTATTTGTCTATTTTAATATTAAAATATGTAACCCTGCGTCTGCCCCAGAGTGCCTTGGTTAAATATAGCTCATCAGGAACCAGATCCAACAAGGCTGATAACAGCTGCAAAACTGGAAGACTCATCATAAACTTAACAAGATCTAAAAATGTAAGGAAGTGGGACCAGCAGATGGCAAAATGTTTATGTCGCTGGACTCTCATGTAGTTTACCGCAGTTTGAGTTCAAGACCCAGTGGCTTCAAACTCAAGTAGGCGCATGTGTGTGCGTGTCCAAGATCTTGAGAGGAAACCAGAAGAGCAGGAATTGTGGTGTGGCCATCCCTCCTGCGGGGTTATTTCTTGCTTTCTGTCTGTCTCTCTCTGGTGAGCATTTGTGCCCTATAGCAAAAATATTTCTTAAAATAAGTATAATAACAAAATAATAATAAAAATGTAGGAAGTTATCCATCCAACATCAGTGTGTGCCAGATGTGCTTAGTTATCTATTTCTCTTCCTAGAAACATTTTATAATAGGAACAATTCCTAAAAATTCAGAAAGAAAAAGAAAATCAAACCATTGCTGTAAACTCCCCCCCACACACACAATCAACATGATCACAACCATTTTGAGTATCTATTAATGTTCTAAATGGTAACAGGTGAATCTAAATATCAAAGGCCAAGTAGAACTATAAAGGGTGAGAGATTTATATTAGGGAAGCAGTTATGATATTCCAAAAAAATCACAGGAAAAATTAGAAGGGATATAGACAAAGAAGTTAGTTTGGGGGAAGTGAACAATGGAAATAAGGTCATCCAATGAAAGGAAATGAAAATCTTCCTGGAATTTCTTCATTACAGATGATCATCATTATTCAGCCTACTCTAAAAAGGGGGCAAAACTAAATAAGCAGCCACATTGCACACAACTCTGAAAGATTTCTGGGCTTCTGCCTTTTAACTCTATTTAGTCACATTTACAAAGCAAGCAATTAGGAAGGCAATAAAATCACAGACAGAGAATGTCACGATCATAAAATTAACAAAATGCAGAGTATAATGCTTCTACATCATTGTTATGTGAGTATGACACTGTGGTTCTCCCCAGCATATTAATTATCACAATTTAAATATAAAAAAGGAAAATTTAACAGAGTTAAACATGGATGAAAAAAAAATTGATAAAGGCTTTCAAACAACTATATTTAAGGTAAGAAACCAGCCAACATGATACCAGTGCAGGTGTTATTTATTTTCGTGGCATAGAAAACTATCCTCCTGTTCCAGAGAGAAAATATTGGTGGAAATTTTCCATTTCTAGTAGTGATATTATCAACCATAATATCAAATGCTTAACAAAAAAGAGATTAAAAGTCAAAATACAAAATTTTTTTGTCTTTTAAGAAAGAATGGTGGTGATTCTTAATATAACATTAGTAATGTACTTTTTTTTCAAACCTCATGAAGTACTCAACAAATAAATCTATTGCTAGAAATACAACTTATCTTATTAGAATAATAAGAAAATGCTGGAGACACATGTGTGTGTGCCTGAAATCCTGACAGGATGTAGAAATGGAGAAGGGATTGAGCACAACATACCCCATTGAAGGATACTTTCTCCATTTCCATCTCTGTCTCTCTCCCTGGTGAGTGCACACATTCTCTGGCAAGTACACATGCTCTCTGGTAAATTAAAAAATGAACTGGAACCAGCAGATGGCATAATGGTTACATCACTGGACTCTCACATAGTTAACTGTGGTTCAAGATCTGCACTTGGTGGCTTAAAACACACCGGGAGCATGCACGTACATGCTCAATAACCCAGAGGAGAATGGAGGAGAAAGGATTGCAGTGTGGTCATATCCCTTGGGAGTGATTTTTCTCTTCTGTCTCTTTATCTCTCTGTATCTCCAGTGAGCACACATGTCCTATAGAGAAAAACTCTTAAAAAACAATAAAAATTAAAAAATGAATAAATAAAAGTCATATATATATATATATATGACTTTTAAGTGTTTTTTTGTGTATGTATTTCTGCTAAAATTTGATAAAAGTTTAAAATTGAATAGAGGACACAGTGCAGGTTAATATTTCATTTAACATTAGATAAAGTTAATAAAACAAACGGTTGCCATTATACCACAAAGTTGATTACTAGGGAATAATTAATTAACTACCAACACTCTACAAGGGCCCACAAGAGAGCTGATGAATTTGCAGATTTCTGAACACTTCAGCAATGCGTAAGTTCAAAGAGATATTAAAATGCTGCAACCTCTGATTTCATTTTGACTGTCCTTGGAAAGATTCCAAGAAATTGGCTAAAAAGCCTACCACAGGAAGCCAAACATCTTACAGAGTCCGAGGAGCAGTGTAAGGTTTCTGCTGAATAGAGCAGTTATTTCTTTTCATGAACACATGAGTCTCTAATACACATCTAATAATGCATAATCTATCAATACATGTATAACAAAGCTCTTAAAGTTTTAGCTCCTTACATTGGCTTCTCTGCTGTGAAAGAAAGTAATGTACTTGTAAAAACTATGATACAAAGCACTGTGCATTTTCCAAATGAGATAAGAAGGCATTTGTAGAGTTGACTATGTTTGCTATTGCAATAATGGCATTATTTTTTCAATAATGCACTTGAGTGCTATTGAGTATATGATTCCCATGAGGCCTTCATTTTCATTATAAACAGACTACTACAGAGTCTAATTTTATACTCACAGTAATGTGAAATTATGAAAGGAGCAATTCTGAAAGCTTTATTAAAGGAGTGCAGTACATGCTAACTATATATTGAAAACTGTTTTTCTGTAATGGCACTGGATGAGTGATATTATTGGTGTATAATACACAAGGGAGATTCACTTGGGCTTCTTTTGACAGGATGCATATCAAATGTGTTGCAGTGAAATGAGTTATTTAGTGGGAACTGAATGGGCTTTAATGCTAAACAATTATACTTTAGGATAATTTAAAATATTTGGCCTTCATAGCACATATACCACTTGCTCAAAACGCTCCAGTATTAGTCTATAATTTAAGCAATTGCAACAGTCAATGAAATATAGCAGAATAAAAAAAGACTGAAATTAGAAGTAGAAACACAATTATGAAGTATGTTACATACCAGCTCCTTTCAGCCATCACCTCTAGGTAGAATAAATTAGTGTTATCATTGAACTAAGTTGTAAATTTGAAATACCAAAATGAAAATTTTAAATGTTTCTATTAGATAAACTTTATGAATGTCTATGTGAAAGCATATTGTGTGTGTGTGTGTGTGTGTGCATGCTGAGAAAGGAAGAATTCCTTCAATTGACATATCAAGTATAAAGGTAAAGTTTCATAACAATAATTATTTATGTATTTATGTATTCCATTCTATGGATTTGTCCTGCATTTTGTAGAAATCACTACTACATATATGATCATGATCGAATTAAAATTATGGATATATTCTCCTTATTTATAAGCAAGATTAAGGATATGTTGTCATACAGTTTTTCATTTTTGCTCCTGAATCTTGTTTTTTGGATTATTGTATTTTTCCACAATGCCTTTCAAGGTATTTTAGTCTGCCTTTTTCAATACTGTCTACTTTTAGTTTTAATTAAATAATTTATTTACATATCATTAAATTCCTAGAAGTGAACTAAAAGTTCTACTCTCTCTCTCTCTAATACATTTATTTTTCTTATGTATTAACTGTGTTCTATAGAAGTGGAGCTCCATTGATAATTAACAAGATCTCTGTCTGATGTAATCTGTATTTACTGATTATATTTTGGAACAAGATATTTCTCTAGTTTTTAGTAAAGTCATTTGTTAGATCTGATTTTTTTTAACTTACCTGCCAATCAGCTATATTTCATAAAATTTTTGGAAACTCACATCAAATTTGTCTATGAACTACCAGGAAAACCACAGGTTGTTGCCAACGAATACAAAAACGACTAAATTCCCTCTAAGTTTAAGGTGGCAAAAGGCAGTCTCTTCCAGAATCCGTGTTTAGTTCTATAGCTATTCTTCTCTGCTTTGTTCAGTTATTAACACTTTCTTTTGTTCCTAGCTATAAAATCTGTTCCTAGCTATAAAATCTGTTCAAAGACCTGTTTCCAACACTCTAACCTTTTCTCTTTGCTCCCTAATGCTGAGAGATCCAATACTTTCTGCCTGTGGACATATTAATGTTTTAAAAAATTATCTTTAATTTGTAGGGTCCCAGCGGGTGTGCCACGAGCTGTGAGTAATATTTTGGTGTAGATTTACTTCTATAATTTGATAAGATCCACTTTTTTTTGCTTTTATTGGGGGGGGGGTGGGTGGTTTGCCATAGGTGTGTGCACTTGCCAGAGAGAGACAAAGAGAAGGAAGTGAGAAATCATCCCCCAGTCAGATGTCCACACCACAATCCCTTCTGCTCCATTTTCTAGCTGGGCTTTTGGGCACCCACACACATGGACCCAATGTGCTTTTCAAGCTGCTATGTCTAGGACTTGAACTGTGGCAAATCATGAGAGAATCCATCACCATGTCATCTGCTTGCCCTCACAAGATCCATATTTAATGTCTTGGATGTCAAAGTATATGTATAGATTAAATAAAATAAACTGCATTTGCTCTGTTTAGATTTTAAATAAGTGAAATTAAATATCAACATCACAGATTTACTCAAGAATTAAGTTACGTGCTCCTTATTAAAGATAATTAACAGTGATTAGCTTACATAAAGTTAAGAAATAAAAATATCTTCAACAAAGAAGAAAAAAGAGTTTACAATCAGAACATCATTAAACATCATTCAGTATTACAACATTTTCGCATGTATTTGAAACAAACACACACATTACAAAAGCAGAACATTTTTAGAGGTAATTTATAGATGCATACTTTTACTGATGGCAGAATTAAAAGCTTCATCTTTTAAGATTTCAATTGACATAAGGGAAGGAGAAACAATTAAGCTTGGCAATATAAAAATAATAATTAGAAACCCATCAGTTTTTCAAGGATTAGCAACTTCATTATTTTTTGATAAATTAAACCATTAATTCACATACCATGATGTTACAATTATAAAATAAAATAGACACTGTCTTTTATTTTCTTAGGACTGACTTACAGACTTGAGTACTTCCAGAAATTAGGATAAAGGGACACTTTGAGGGGAGAAATTTCCCTATTGCAAAAGATGTATTCAAAGCATTCTTAGATATATTGCTGAGTTGGAAATGAAGTGTCTGATGAGGCTTGTCTATAATTAGGAGGCATTAGATAAACCCTTCCCATTGTAGAAACAGATTGGAACAACTATTTCACAGTAAATCAGAATTTCACTATCACATTAGGTGATAAGCTCTTCCGTATTACTCAGTAAATCATGAAGTGTGACAATAGGGACACTCAATAAGCTTCTAAGAACTGCATAATAAATCAAGAAATTTCACAATACGTTGCACAATAAGCTCCACTGTATTAGTCTTTAAATCATGAGCTTTCACATAAAGTTATAGAAAGAATGTCTTTCTTCTTTTATTTTAGGGCATCTTTCAGTCAAGGATAGAATTTAACAATAAACTGAAGTCCTTCACCTCTGTACTAGCTATAGTCATATATTCTTGAAAAATTAGGTTTCATTTCTGTTGAAGAAAAAGAAAAAATAACTTCATAAATATATGACTAAATAAAATTAATTTCAGCAGCAACTTTAGTTTATGATTATTAAGTTTATTAAAGTAGGTCATAGTTTTAAAAATGAAATTGATTTAATACTTAAATAGTATATATAAATACATTGATGCAATTAATTATAAGGCATAGATAAAATTTAAGCAAGCACAATTAAAGTAAATATCCAGTGTGAATGTGCAGGAAGAGGTGATAGAAGTTTATCTACAATATATAGTAAGTAAATTTATCTTCTAATTTTTCTAATAAATATTATTTATTATTTATTTTCAAACTACATTTGTATAATTCTCTAATTTTTCATAATTTGAGAATTTGAATTATATGACTTATGTGAAGAAGAAGTCAAAGAAACACAAAATTTGAATCCTAATTCCATTGCTTAAATTATATAAATAACTGAATATAGCTATTAGTATTATCTGAGTATTACTTTCTTTTTTTCTTTTTTTTGGAGAGGTTTTCGCTATAGGGCGTGTGCGCTCGCCAGACAGAGAGAGACAGAGAGACAGAAAGCAAGAAATCACCCCCAGGGGGGATGGCCACGCCGCAATCCCTTCTCTTCCATTCTCCTCTCGGGATCTTGGGCATGCACGGACATGCGCCCAGCGTGAGTTTTAAGCCACCAGGTCCAAGACGTGAACCGCGGTTGACTACGTGGGAGTCCAGCGACATAGCCATTACACTAACTGCTGGTTCCCAGTATTACTTTATTTTTAAAATTACTTTTAAATATCATGAATGCTCTTAACAAGATAGTATTTTGAGAGGACAGTGAAAGTGAGCAGCAGATTTATTATAGCATGTATATGGAATATTCTATACTATATACTAATTAGGATAATTTCATCTTAGGCTAAAAAAGAGACAAAATATGTATTTTCAACTTTTAAATGCAGATAATATAAGAAAATAAATGACATGAGTACAGAGTAACAAGATTGGTTCATAATTTGTTACCCAGAATTAGAAAAACATTATGTCTCCAAGTAAGTTAAGGCAGGTTTGTCAATGATAATGAGAAACAAGCTCCATGTGCAGAATGGGAGAACATGAAAGACCTTATTGCAAATGTCAACAGCGCTGACCAGAGAGTTCTTAAGGATTTAGACTGTTCTCATGGGCAGTATGGACTATTGTTCTTATAGTATCATGGAGCTATGGCACCATCCCCACAAACGCACATATAGGTGTGTAAAGCTGAATGTCCTGGTGCCCTACTCAAAATTTTCTCTGCATAAATAAGTCACTGAAAATAAGGACCCTGTAGGAATTCAGACATGATCCAACCAAAGTTACTGCTGCTACATCCATTGCTAGTTACATTTTTTTAATAAGAAGTCCTGGACCTTAAAATATTCTAACTTTGGTACAATAACAGCTGAATAATGGAAATTAGCAGTTGTTATTCTGTTTTTAATCTCCCCGTTTGCCCTCATTTGTTATCCTTTAAAGTGCTAGATATTGACAGAGATTAATTTAGTAATACCACATAAGTCTTATAGAAGACTGAAATAAATTGTTCAATTGTTTAAAAATCCCAGTTAAGAAACCTCTTACAACAGCTTTTAAATACTGTCACTTGAAAAAATTGATAAAATATAAATTATTCATTAATTTCTTCAGTTTTTCTTTATGTTAATTAATATCATGATAAAATAGAGATGATCTTAGTTACACATACTCACATATACACACTTCATATGTTTTTTTTGGAGAGGATTTTGCTCTAGGGCACGTGCACTTGCCAGAAGGATAGAGATAGACAGGGAGACAGAAAGTGAGAAATCACCCACTCCCCCAGGGGGATGGCCATACTGCAATCCTTTCTCCATTCTCCTCTCAGGATCTTTGGCACTCACATACATGTTTCTGGTGTGAGTTTAAGCTACCAGGTCTGGAACTCAAACCACAGTTGACTATATGGGAGTCTAGCGGCATAGCTATTACATTAACTGCTGGTCCCCACATACATACACTTCTGAAAGAAACAGATATAAGAAATTTTCCTGGATGTTTTAACACCAAGATTGAGACACTATATTAAACTTTTATATAGATAGATAGATAGATAGATAAATAGATAGATAGATGATAGAAATATATGTGTATACATATATATATACACACATATGTGTGTGTGTGTCTATTAAGCCCAGTATATTTATTATATTAAAGGTCCGTAACTAGATTTGACAACCTCACTTTTTTTTTTTTTTGGAGAGGTTTTTGCTATAGGGCACTTGCGCTCGCTGGACAGACAGAGAGAGACAAAGAGATAGAAAGTGAGAAATCACCCCCCCACCCCAGGGGGGATGATCATGCCGCAATCCCTTCTCCTCCATTCTCCTCTCGGGATCATGGGCACGCACGCACACGCACCCAGCGTGAGTTTAAGCCAACGGGTCCGGGACGCGAACCGCGGTCGACTACATGGGAGTCCAGCGACATAGCCATTACGCTAACTGCTGGTCCCCAACAATCTCACTTTTTTAAAAAAAATTATTTTATTTATCTTTATTTATTTATTTTAATTTGACCAGAGAGGGATGGGGGTGGGGGGGCCAGTAAGAAAGGAAGCCACCAGATCTGAGACTCGAACCATAGTCAATGAGTCCAGCACCCTTAACCGCCATGCCCCAACAATCAATAAAAGTTTTAAAGTGAAGTTTATTTATTTATTCCAGGAGTAAGAGCTACAAAGGTAAACAGAGAAAGAGAGAGAGAGAGACAGCAACTACAATAGAGTCCTGAAACTGCAACCCACCCCCAGCATCAGCCATCTTCAGATCACAGGTGTGACATTCCCATTACACTCAGGGAGGGCCCTGAATACGAACTTCCCCATGAGTCTCACAGTGGGTCCTTTTTTCCCATCATTGCACCACTCTCCAGCATCATCACCCACATTCTACATTTTTTTTTGTTTGATGTTTCTCTTAAAAAAAAATCATCTGGTTTTATCATAGACATAAGTGAACACATAATAATTATACAGATTGATTACATCTTGTTTTCACTTATTATTATTGAGGAAGTTTTCAGAAAATGGAAATACTGGGAATCTCTTGGGTCAGCTGATATCGTGGTGGTTAAAGTGAATGCCACAAGGCTGACTGTGTGATTCAAACCTCCAACTCAGTGGCTTGAAAAACATGCCAGGTGTGTGTGCCTCCATGCCTAAATTCCTAACAGGAGAATGGAGGAGAAGGGATTGTGTAATGGCCAGTCCCCATGGTAGGTGATTTTTGGAGAGGCTTTTTTTTTTTTTTTTTTTTTTCCGCTATAGGGCGTGTGCACTCACCAGACAAACAGAGAGAGACATAGAGACAGAAAGCGAGAAATCACCCCCCAAGGGGGATGGTCACGCCGCAATCCCTTCTCCTCCATTCTCCTCTCAGGATCTTGGGCACACACACACATGTGCCCGGCGTGAGTTTTAAGCCACTGGGTCCAGTACGCAAACCGTGGGAGTCCAGCAACATAGCCATTATGCTAACTGCTGGTTACCTATGGTAGGTGACTTTTTTTTACTTTCTCTCTTTCTGTGTCTCTCTGATGAGCATAGGCATTCTATAGGAAAAACTAAAATGAAACAAAACAGCAATAAAAAACTAGGATCCTCTTGGTTAGAATTAGAATTGTATATTCTAAATTACAAATAT
Organism: Tupaia belangeri chinensis; assembly: GCF_000334495.1. Taxonomy (NCBI): domain Eukaryota; kingdom Metazoa; phylum Chordata; class Mammalia; order Scandentia; family Tupaiidae; genus Tupaia; species Tupaia belangeri. The sequence goes on from NW_006159463.1 coordinate 1,364,041, forward strand.
AAAACTGTTTGAATTTTTATAGACACATAAAAGTCTATATGTATATATTGAAATAAACTGTCTAACCTTTAAAATTATATTTTCTAAACTCCTAAGGAATATTGTAAAAAACAATATGAGCCAAGTATGGACTTGTTATTCATCATTATGATCCTTTGACTAGCTTTGAAACACTTCAATAATTCCAGTGCATTTTCATTATAACAATATATCTACACCATAAAATATCAAAACCTACAAGGCAACACAAAGAAATTTAAAGTAGATGCCTTATCAGTTCACATAGGTGATATTAAAATCCAGAAAAGTAATCATGAAACTCAACAGGAGTTGGTGTCAAGAATATTAATGAACAAAATGGCATAATTAATATTCTCAAAATCCCACATGTAATAAATCTGTTTGGGCAAAGCTAGAAAAGGTCTTCAAACTGTAAGCTCTGAATTTTGAAAGATTTTATTTTTTCTTTTTCAAAATATGGAGAAATTAAAGCAACTTTAAAAGTAAAACAAAATCCCATATTCAAAGTAAATATTATTTAGTTTAAAAATTTCATTCAATATAATGAATCATCAAAATTCAATCAACACATGTCTGGTTCCATCCAAGACAGATGACCTCCATTCCTCTTAGGTTATCCCTCTTACAAGTAAAAAGCTCCAGAAATGGCATCGTTAATAAGCATAAGAAGACCCCAAAAGTTGACAAGAAGATAGACCTCACACAAATGTAGGAATTGGAAAAATGACAAATTCTTTTTCCACACATCCTAGACAGAGCATTGCAGAAAACTGCTGCCTAGAACCAGTAAGCACAAACAAATCAAAAAAGTTCCAAGATTTTCTAGTTGAAGCACAGAAAAATCTCCTAAAACAAAGATAAATTTTGTTTAAATTTTTTTGTCATTACATGTCCTACACTAGCCAAGCACAGACATAACAACCACATGCTAGTCCTGATTTTCGGTACTATGCATGGAGCAAAACCTTACTCTCTGCTTGGTAGAAGCAGATGGGTTGGCTGTTCCCACTGGGAAATGTTAGGCAAGTGGCCGGTACTGACTTCCCTGTGGAAGGAAATAGGGCTGCAATCGCATGCCAAGGCAGTGTGAAACTACCCTACTCTATAGCAATAGGACTTCGTGAAACATTGAAAGCAGGGATCAGCCACCATTCCACTTCACCACCCCCTCCACATTGTCAGCACTCTTCAACAGTGACCTGAACTTCCTCATCTGCTTGGCATCTATGAGACTAGACTCAGGGCTACCAGCCAGTCAGCGTACCACCTGTCTTCAAATCTGTTGTCAGCTGAATGCAGCAGGAAACTGATCCTCCATCTCTACTTGGCATTAAAAAAAAAATACAAATCAACAACAACAAGAAAAAAAAAAACAGAAAAAGTAAAATGAGAAGAAAGAAGAAATATGTGTATTCTGCTATAATTCTACCCAATTATAACAGAATACACATATTTCAGTATTCACTAACCAAGTTAGACAATATTCAAAGCAATAAAGCAATAAATAAATTATAATAAAATTATACAAGGATTTTTCTGATCACACTAGAAATCAAAAACACAAAGACCCTTAGAAATTAACTAAAAGTAAGAAATTGTACATCATACTTTTGAATAATGTGTGGATCTAAAAGGTAGTTTCAGGGTGAGTAGGTCACATAGTGGTTAAGGTGCTGGACTTCCACATGGCCAACAGTAGTTTGAGTCCTGGATCAGTGACTTGAAAGTCATGCTGGATCCATGTGTGTTCATGACCAAAATCCCAAAAGGAGAATGGAGGGGAAGGGATAGTGGCTTGACTCACTCCCCGCCCCCAGAGGTGATTTCTCAATTTCTCTATGTCTGTGTCTCTGTGTCTCTGTCTCCAGCAAACACAGCTGCCCTATGGCAAAAAAAAATTAAAAAAAATAGGTAGTCCCAAAACAAATTTTAAAATATACATAGAACTAAGGAAATATGACCATACAACAAATCAAAATAAGTGAGATACAGCTAATGCAGTATTGAGAGGGAAATTTACATTACTGTATGTTTGCATTATAAAAGATAAAGGCCAACAAGGAAACATCTAAGTTTCCAGCCCAAGAAATTGGGAAAAGATGAAAAAATAAGCCCAAAGGGGGAAGGATGAATGAAATAGTAATTGTTGAGATGAAATTAAAAACAATGAAATGTCAGAGAAAAGCAATAGAGGAAAAACTTCTTCGAAACCAAAAGAAATAAGTAAAACTTTAGGAAGAGTAAAAAAATAAAGAGAAGAGACACAATTTAATAATATCAACCAGGAAATAGAGGTATAACTATAAACACTGGAGCCATTAAAAATTAATTATAGACTACTGTACTGGAAGAAATTTATACACATAAAGTCAGTATCTCATAAATGTGGAAAAATTCCTTGAAAACTAAAAACAATCAAAACTTATCCAAAATCTAATAGCCAATGTTAATAGTTCTATAGTCAGTGAAAAATTTTAATTTCTATTTAAAAGATTTTTTAAAATCTCCAAGCTAAGATTATTTTACTGGCGAGTCCTATCAAACATTTAAAGAAAAATTAAACACTCTTTTTCATAAATTCTTGTAGAATATTGAAGGTAATGGAGCACTACTTGCTTGTGAGCTTAGTATAACACCAATATTCAAGTCAGATGATGATATTTAGAAAAAGGAAAATAAAATGGTAACTGTAGAATATTTTCTCTCATAATCTTAAATGAGAAAACCATCAACCAGATACTAGCTAAATCCAGCAATGCCCAAAAAGATTATACAACATAACAAAGTAGGCTTTATTTAAGCTATAAAAGCTTTGTTATTTGAAAATCATTCGATAAAGGGACCAGCAAATGGTATAATGTTATGTCACTGGACTACCATGTAGTTGACCGTGGTTCAAGTCCCAGACCCAATGGCTTAAAACTCACACTGGGGGCACGTGTGTGTGTGTGTGTGTGTGTGTGTGTGTGTGTGTGCCCAACATCCCAAGAGAATTGAGAAGGGATGGCAGGATGGCCATCGCCCCCTGGGAGTTTATTTATTGCTTTCTGTCCCTCAATCTTTCTCTGTTCCTTGGGTGAGCACACACATCCTATAGCAAAAATCTGTCATATAAAGAAAATCAGTCAATGAAATCCTTATAGCAAAAGGCTAATGAAAAAAAAGCATACAATTGTATTAATTTACACAAAACAAATTCCCAAATCCATTCATGACAAGAGAAAAAAAAAATTCCCCAAAGATTAAAAATAGAAGACCGTGTTTCTAACTTGAAATGTTTCCACAAAACACCTACAGCTAACATTATACTTAATGATGGAATTTGTTTGTTTGCTTGTTTTTGAGAGAGATTTTTGCTATAGGGCATGTGCACTGACCAGAGAGATAAAGAGAGACAGAGAAACAGAAAGTGAGAAATCAAAGCCCAAGAGGCCATGATTGTGGTCATGCCACAATCCCTCCCCTTTCATTTTTCTCTCAGGATTTTGGGCACACATACACACACACTCAACATGGGGTTCAAGCCACAGGGACCAGGACTTAGAACACGCTCAGCTATGTAGGAGTCCAGCAATATAACCATTATGCCATTTGCTGGTCCCTATTTTGATTTTGGGCACACACATACATGCACATGGTATGTTTTCTTTTAAGACTTTGGGTCCTGGACTTAAACCACACAGTCACTCATGTGGTATCTAGCCATCTCCACTCCAGTGCCACTTGCTGGCTCCAATTGTATTTTCTATATGTTAACAATATGAGCGAAAACTGATTTTAAAAATTTGCTGTCATTTACTATTACTCCAAAGAAAATAAAATGTATAGTAATACATGTAACTAAATTTGTTGAGGATTTATATGTTAAAAAATATAAAATGTGATGAAATAAAAATGTCCCCAATAAATAGATACAATTCTAAAGGATGGAAATTTTCACTAAATAGATTTTTAGGTTCTTATATGTATTTATCAAACTATTAAGCACGTGTCATCAAGCTTATTCTAAAATTTATATGGAATAGCACATAACCTAGAATATCTGAAATTTATATAAAATTTGACCTATCAGATGTGAAGACTTACTATATTTCCACAGTTTGCAAGACACTGGTTTTCATGAGAAAAAAAAAAAAAACAAAACAATAAGACAGAAGCAAAAACCAACAGAACAGATAGAAAGAGATATGTGAATCTATGACCAACAGATTTTTGACAACATTAAAAATATCCAGTAGAGGGAACCAGCAGTTAGCGTAATGGCTATGTCGCTGGACTCCCTTCCACGTAGTCGACCACGGTTCGCGTCCCAGACCCAGTGGCTTAAAACTCATGCCAAGCGCGTGTGCGTGCATACCCAAGATCCCGAGAGGAGAATGGAGGAGAAGGGATTGCGGTGTGACCATGCCCCCTGGGGGGTGATTTCTCGCTTTCTGTCTCTGTGTCTGTCTGGCGAGCACACGCTCCCTATAGTGAAAACCTCTCAAAAAAAAAAAAAATCCAGTAAAGAAGAGGAAAATTTCTTTCGTTTTTTTTTTTTTTTTTTAAAGTGTTTTTTGTCTTAGACATGTGCTAGTCAGAGTCAGAGACAGAGTCAGTGAGAAAGAAAGTGAGAAATCAACTCCCAGTGGGGATGGCCACATTGCAATCCCTTCTCCTCCATGCTCTTCTTGGGAATTAGTGCCTACACCATACACACACACACACACACACACACACACACACACACACACAGTGTGTAATTTCTTTCTTTTCTTTCTTCCTTTCTTCTTTCCTTCCTTGCTTTCTTTTCTTTTCTTTTTCTTTCTTTCTTCCCTCCTTTCTTTCTTTCTCTTTTTTTCTCTTTTTTCTTTCTTCCTTTACTTTATTTCTTTTTTTTTTTTTTTAGATTTTTGCTATAGGCTCCGTAACCTCACCAGAGAGAAAGAAAGAAGTCATCCTCCAGTGGCTAGCCACACTGCAATCCCTTCTCCTTCATTCTCCCCCTGGGATTTTTGGGTATGCACACACATGTGCCCTGCATGAGTTTCATGCCATTGGGTCTGGGACTCTAAGCACAGGTGACTACATGGGAGTCCAACAACATAACCTTTATGCTGTCTGCTGGTCCCACCTAGTGCTAATTTCAAGGCACTTGGTCACTTGGTCTGGAACTCAAACAGTGGTTGGACAAGTGGGAGTCCACTATGCCATCTGCTGGCCCTGGGAATTTTTCAGTAACTAGTACTGGAGTAATTGGTAGCCATAGGCAAAACTAATAAAATAAAAAAATAAAATAAAAATAAACTATACCCAAACCTAATATGTTTTACAAAAATTAACTAAGAATAAAGCCTAAATGAAAACACAAAATTCAAAAACTGAATAAAAAAAAAATTAAATAGAATATTTCCAACCACATATCTAACAAATGACTACTCTCTTATATAAAGCAGAATTGCAAAACTCAGTGATGCAAAATCAAACTACTCAGTGAGAAACTGAGCAGAAGATATGAAGACACATTTTACCTAAGAGAATATACAGTTGATAATAAGCACATGAAAAGGATACTCAAACCTCTTTAACCATTAGGCAATTGCAAATTAAAGCCTTAATGTTGCTTGAATAAGAAAAATAAAAATAGAAGTCACACCAAAGTTTGTGAATATGTGGAGAAATTGGATCACTCCAACCTTGCTAGTATAAATGTAAAATAGACAAGCCACTCTAGAAAAGTTTAAGACAGTTTGTTAGAGAATTAGACATTTGTTTACCACACACCCCAACAATTGCGCTCTTCAGCATTCAATCCATAAACAATGAACAAGTATAGCAGTATGTATTACAACACCTTTGCTCTAATAGTTAAAAACTGTAAACAATCCCAATGTCCCTTCATAGGTGAATATTGAATGAACTGTGGTATATCAATATTATGGACTAATACTTGGCTATAAAGAGGAACAAACTAAAGATATATCATCAATTTAGATGGATTACAGAGGAAGTCGCTGAGTAGACATGGCAATCTCAGGTGGTTATAAACTATATTATTCCACATGCATTGTACTTATGGAATGATAAAAATATAGAGATTACTAACAGATCAGTGATTGCCTGGGTTTAGGAAGGAGAGGTTAAAAGTGATTGAGGCTACGAAAGGGTACATGATTCTTGCAATGAAACTGTCCTGTATATTACTATGAAAGTGCATTTTGCTAAGAACACACACACACATACATGTAAACCTGGTTAAATCTAAGGTGGGTAGATTGAATCAATGTAAATTTCCTGGTTTTGCTACTGTGCTGCATCTGTAAATGACATTAGCCCCGGAAGAAACTGGGTAAAGTGTATGTGGATTCTCCCTCTCTATTGTTATTTTTAAATATTTATTTAATTCCATTTATTAATATTATTTTTTAACTTGACCAGAGAGAGGCAATGAGGGGGAGAAAGGGAAAGCAAGAAAATAGCCACTGGTTCTGCTACTCAAATCATGGTCCACCATGTGGGAATCCAGCGCCTTTAACCACCACACCACCTGCCAGCCTCCCCTTTCTATATATTATTTTTACTAACATATATAAGAATCAATTATTATCTTTAAACATAATAAATAAATCCACACTGATGGCCACACTACTACCACTATTACAGTGTATATTAAATCATGTAATTTCTACTATTCGATGTGATTTTTTTAATTCTAAAAAAAACATTTATTAAACCATTGGAGATAAAAAATGTATGCTGTTGAGGAGAATTCCCATTTTTTTTTTTTTTTTTTTAAATTGATTGTGTTTGGGAGAATTCCCCTTTTTTTTTTTTTTTTTTTTTTTGTGAGAGGTTTATGCTATAGGGCACGTGCGCTCGCCAGACAGACAGAGAGAGACATAGAGACAGAAAGTGAGAAATCACCCCCAGGGGGGATAGTCACGCCTCAATCCCTTCTCCTCCATTCTCCTCTCAGGATCTTGGGCATGCACACACATGCGCCCAGCGTGAGTTTTAAGCCACTGGGTCCGGGACGCGAACCGCGGTCAACTACGTGGGAGTCCAGCGACATAGCCATTACGCTAACTGCTGGTCCCTTAAAGTCCAGGTAAAACATTTTTCCTGGCATGAAAATACGCCATAGGTACAATGAAAATTCACTTTTTTTTTTTTTTGTCCATATATTTGTACCACCATGGTCCTCAAATCTTTCAGAGTTTCTAGCACATATGTACATTCTGTGATGTAAAGGAAAATCTTGTAAATGGATATTAGGCAAAAAAAAAGTAATTGAAAATATTAGCCTAATTCAGTGGACACACATAAAAATAATAATATAGATAGCTTATACAACTTAAGAAACTTCAGATGACTTGCCACACCAAGGAGCTTTTCCATCAGCCAATTTACTTCTACCTCACAGGGTAATTTTTTTTTTTTATTTTTTCCTTTATTCATGATAGAGCACATATGCATGCATACATGAGAGAGGAGCACCCTCCACTGTCTGGTCACACCCTCACCTCCTTCCTCAAACTCTCCAGGCCATCTCCCACTGCATATTTTAGGTCTATGAGACCAGGACTTTGAACAAGGCGGGATCTGGTTTCTCTTGAGCAACATGTCATCTCTGCTCCATGAAGCTGGTCCTCAACGTGAGATTTTTAATTATATTAAACTGAGTGTTTCCTTAGCTAGATAAATCCTACCATTACACTGTAAATACCAAAGCACTGGCATACCTTAGACAAGAAGGAGGGCTTCGTAGGAAATGACTAGGGCCCCCAACTATGGTAGGAAGGTAGAAAGATCCAAAACGTCTATGTAGGACCCCATGTGAAAACATTAGACCAAGTGCTGGGCAATAACCAGAGACAAGATTAACTCCATTCCTGGAGCTGTTCACATAAGATCTCCTGCTACTTAACTCTGAAAATAGCACTGGAGAATATGTGTAAAAGAATAAGTAAATTTAAAAAGTGTTTTCTCTAAATATTTATCAATTTTCACCAAAAAAAAATGAGTTAAGGCAATCAAATTATTATTGCGACTTTTGGTAGTTAAGTGTAGCTCATTTCAGTAGAGGAAGATATATTGCACCTGATAAGAACTGAATAATGTACAAGTTACACTATTTAAATTTATTGTACCTATATGGTCCATGAAATAAAGAAGACATGTATATTGTTCTGATAGGTATGCAAACAGTTAAGTTGACAAGTTATCTCATGTATTTGAACAATTAAAATAATGTGGATCTTAAATCCCACTGCTTTAATATATTATAAAAGGGGAATCAAAATAGTACCCTGAAAACAGTACATTTTCTGTAGAGTTCTAATCTACAGGTTATAGTGATACAACCCCAAAATCTAAATTAAGAGTTTCAGATGTTCTTGAGATAATTCACTGTACCAACAAATCTAGAAAACTCTAGATTTAACTTCATACAGGTGTATGAAAGACTCATAAAGTAGGCTCAAGGTAAGTAACAAAGAATAGAATGATGATTTCTGCTTATCCTATTTCTACTCTGGGTTCTTGCACGAATACAGACACATACACAGTAATAAGTTTCAATTTTATCCTTGCCTTGGTTATTCAAAAAATATATCTTCACTACCTACATGTGTATTAATATAACTGAAATCCTAAAACTAGATGGAAACTCTTAAGAGTTTCCATTTTAATTCTTCCTGTGTGAATAATTATAACTCAGTACCAGCAGATGACATAATAGTGACATCGCTGGACTCCCACATAGGAGATTATGGTTCGAGTCCTGGACTTGGTGGCTTCAAACAGCTGGGTGTGTGTATGTGCATGCCCAAAATCCTGAGAGGACAATAGAGGAGAAGAGATTGTGGCGTGGTTGTCCCCCTGGGGGGTGATTTCTTGCTTTTGGTCTTTCTGTCTCTCCAGCGAGCGCACGTGCTCTATAGCAAAATTTTTTTTTTGAGAGGTTTTTCGCTATAAGGGTGTGTGCGCTTTCCAGACAGACAGAGAGAGAGAGACATAGAGACAGAAAGCGAGAAATCACCTCCCAGAGGGGATGGTTACGCCACAATCCCTTCTCCTCCATTCTTCTCTCGGGATCTTGGGCACGCACGCACACACGCCCGGAGTGAATTTTAAGCCACTGGGTCTGGGACACGAACCGCGGTTGACTATGTGGGAGTCCAGCGACATAGCCATTATGCTAACTATAGCAAAAATCTTAAAAAAAAAAAAAAAATGAACAAACAAACTGTTTATCACTCTTGGAAATTTAGGTTAACAGATCATATAGGCATAACCAATAAGCAGCGGTTAAAGCATCAGCTTATTGGAGAGAGGGGAAAGGACCCAGAAGGTGATAATAGAAACTGTTTTCCCTTCCCCTTTTTAAAATGATGTTTTCATTGCTTAGAGATCCTGGTTTTGAGATGAGTTTATGAAATGAATGTGAGTGGTGACCACCCTGAGACCATGGCTTATCTGTTTCCATATACTCCAATCAGTTACTGAATCCAGAAAAATTTTCCACTGGAGAGCTGCTCTGGGCTAAGATAGTTTTCTGTTACTGAGGATTGGTGCTCTTAAAGTGCCTATCCTTTGAGAGCTGCCTGTTCAGCTCATTGAAGGGCTCAGGAAAAAAAAATGTTTAACAGACACAAGAATGCAAAGTTCGTTGTTAAAAATCATCTGGTAATGGGAACCAGCAGTTAGCGTAATGGCTATGTCGCTGGACTCCCACGTAGTCGACTGTGGTTCACGTCCCGGACCCGGTGGCTTAAAACTCATGCCGGGTGCGTGTGCATGCGTGCCCAAGATCCTGAGAGGAGAATAGAGGAGAAGGGATTGCGGCGTGACCATCCCCCCTGGGGGTTGATTTCTCGCTTTCTGTCTCTATGTCTCTCTCTGTCTGGCGAGCGCACACGCCCTATAGTGAAAACCTCTCAAAAAAAATGATCTGGTAATATCCTTGATTTGATTATCATACACTGCATGCATGCTTTAAAAAATCATAATATAAGCCATAAAGATATATAACAATTAAATGTAGACATTATGAAGTAAAATTGATAGCCTGTTCTTTGAAAACAAACAAAATTAAGATTCCCCCACCCTAAAAAAGAATGCTTATCTAAATCCCTGCTGTTTAGGGGTGAGGAGTTACCGACTGCTCATCTGTTTCTCCAGGATTGCCACAATGAAGACAGCATTTTCTTCACCACAGGATAATTTTTCCTTTATTTTTACATTTGTATCATCATGTCAAGATGTAATTTACAGAATTGGGATTGGGATGACTTCATTCCACACTCAATTTAACACATCTAAAAACAATGAACATTGGTCTTTTCTTTGTAATTAGTGAATTCTTTGTTTTTATTAGCTTTATTGCTGCTAACACTCACCCCTTCATCTCTTCTCGTAGACTAATTTAAAAATCACAAACATATATAACAAAAAACATATGTAACGAAATAAACTTTAAAGAATAGATGTAGTAGACCAGCAAGTGGCATTATGGTTATGACTCTAGACTCCCACGTGACCCATCATGGTTTGAGTCTTGGACTTAGCAGCTTGTAAAAATCACCCCAGGTGTATGTGTGTGTGCCCAAAATCCCAGAAAGAGAATGGAGGTGAAGGAATTATAGTGTGGCCATCCCCCCATGAGGGGTGACTTATCACTGTCCCTCCCACTGTCTCTCTCTTTCTGGCCAGCACACATGCCCTATAGAAAAACCTTAAAATAAATAAACCAATAGGTAAATAAATAAAAAGTTGGTCTTTTATGTCATATTGCTACTACACAGAAATAAGCCTTACATTAAATATATGTTGCTTACTGGAATAAATGAAATGTTCTAACAAAGCCCAGGGAAAGGTACATAGGTACATTCTAGGGGCCAGAATTTGGTGCAGTAATAACACAACTGGATCCAAAGGAGTTCTCAGGTCTGTCTCCCTCGGCCCACCTCTGGGCCTGTGATTTGGGCTACCTAAAGATGGGGTGGACTATGCTGTGAAGATCCTGTTGAAGAAGACTCTCTCCCTTTCTCTGTGTGTCTCTTCCTGTGTCTCCATTTTTCTTTATCTCTCTCTTATGGAAGAAATAAATAAATATACTTAGAACACACGAAGACAATTCAGCTAATAATTATGTAGCAAACACCCACAAAAGTACCACTCAGGTTCCTTTTTCTGTCTTACCAGTTAGAATTCATCTCTCTTTTCTTAAACTAGCCACTATGAAGGATATATTTTTCACATCTCTTAAGCATAATTACACCTGCAGAACTGAACTTTCAAATAATATGTATATGTAAAAATGAACTGCAAAAAAGTTAAGTAAAATAACTTAATTAAATTAATAATTAAATTAAGCACTAACGAGATATTATAGGCCAAATTCTCACTATAGCATCATTTTGTAATTTAGACACATTATAAGGAAAACTATTATTTATCCCAACTGAACTATTGAAAACAATGAATGTGAAATTGTTTTCAATAAAATATTAAAATTTAATGAGTACTGTTAGAACCAGTTTGGAACCCAGTCTTACTGGCTCTTTCATATATTCTCTTTTCTTTTCCTCTGACTAAATAAAACTATTATGTCATTAAAAAAAAAAAAAAGAAACTAGATTAATAACACAAAGACAGGGGCCAGCAGGTGGTGTGGTAATTAGGGTGCTAGACTCTCACATGGTTGACCGTGGTTCAAGCCTTGGACCTAGCAGTTTGCTTTCTCACTTTCCCTTTCTCCTATAGAAAAACCTTAAAATAAATAAACCAATAGGTAAATAAATAAAAAGTTGGTCTTTTATGTCATATTGCTACTACACAGAAATAAGCCTTACATTAAATATATGTTGCTTACTGGAATAAATGAAATGTTCTAACAAAGCCCAGGGAAAGGTACATAGGTACATTCTAGGGGCCAGAATTTGGTGCAGTAATAACACAACTGGATCCAAAGGAGTTCTCAGGTCTGTCTCCCTCGGCCCACCTCTGGGCCTGTGATTTGGGCTACCTAAAGATGGGGTGGACTATGCTGTGAAGATCCTGTTGAAGAAGACTCTCTCCCTTTCTCTGTGTGTCTCTTCCTGTGTCTCCATTTTTCTTTATCTCTCTCTTATGGAAGAAATAAATAAATATACTTAGAACACACGAAGACAATTCAGCTAATAATTATGTAGCAAACACCCACAAAAGTACCACTCAGGTTCCTTTTTCTGTCTTACCAGTTAGAATTCATCTCTCTTTTCTTAAACTAGCCACTATGAAGGATATATTTTTCACATCTCTTAAGCATAATTACACCTGCAGAACTGAACTTTCAAATAATATGTATATGTAAAAATGAACTGCAAAAAAGTTAAGTAAAATAACTTAATTAAATTAATAATTAAATTAAGCACTAACGAGATATTATAGGCCAAATTCTCACTATAGCATCATTTTGTAATTTAGACACATTATAAGGAAAACTATTATTTATCCCAACTGAACTATTGAAAACAATGAATGTGAAATTGTTTTCAATAAAATATTAAAATTTAATGAGTACTGTTAGAACCAGTTTGGAACCCAGTCTTACTGGCTCTTTCATATATTCTCTTTTCTTTTCCTCTGACTAAATAAAACTATTATGTCATTAAAAAAAAAAAAAAAGAAACTAGATTAATAACACAAAGACAGGGGCCAGCAGGTGGTGTGGTAATTAGGGTGCTAGACTCTCACATGGTTGACCGTGGTTCAAGCCTTGGACCTAGCAGTTTGCTTTCTCACTTTCCCTTTCTCTCTCTCTCTGTCTGGTCATATTTAAATAAATAAATAAATAATAACAGCAAATAAAATTTAATAACTAATTCTTTATAAAAGTAATGCATGGGACCAGCAGTTGGTGTAATGGTTATGTCACTGGACTACCATGCAGTCAAACACGATTCAAGTCCCAGACCCGATGGCTGAAACTCACGCTTGGTGCATATACATAAGTGCCTAAGATCATGAAAGTTGACTAGAGGAAAAGGGATTACAATTATGGTGTGGCAATCCCTTCCCCGCCTGGGGGGGTGATTTCTTGCTTTCTGTCTATCTCTGTTTTTCTGGTGAGTGCACGTGCCCTATAGCAAAAACCTCTCCTAAATAAATAAATGCATAACCCAAAGACATTCTTGGTTCTCTTCCAAGGTCAGATACCATCATTTGTTAAATGCTTATTAATTGTCAAACATATTAAATACTGTGTATATACTTTCTGATTTATCTTCATTGAGTTGGTGACAGAGCCAAGAATAAAATCTGACTTGATCCATATTCCTTATTCTTACCTGCACTTCCACACTTTTTGCTGTATATGTCTATATCAGTCCATATCTGTATCAATATATTTCTATTGATCTGTATCCCTTAAGATCTATCTACAAGTGTGGTACACAAATCAACTGGTGGCCCCATAGCTTAGTGCACAAGAGAGAAGGATACTGCTTGGCCAACTCTGGTTTGATTCTTAGATCTGGTGACTTTGAAAACACACTGGGTGCATAAGTGTGCATGCCCCAAAAGTGCAAAAGGGTAGCGAGATGGAGGAGAAGAGATTGTGGCATGACTGTGTCCCATTGTGGGATGCTTTACCCTTTACTGTCTCTCTGTCTCTCTGTCTCTGGCCTGCCGAGCATATATGCCCTTTGGGAATTAATAAAAACATGTATCATGACATTTAAAGTAGTTATTAATGAAAAGATGAATACTTCTCTGTTAGATATGGTTTGTTTCATGTTACTATTTCCAAATCTGATCTGAATCATCTAATCACATTTAGATATGAATTTTGTCATTATACTCATGTAATGCATTCATAGTCTTGTAAAAGTCTCTATTCAGAAAGCATGTGCTTACATGTGATTTAGTCAAGATGCATTTAAAAATATATTTCTATCATTAATAAATGTATAGGATGTCTAATATATTTAGACACAAATTACATGGAATTATAGATTCAAGGACTTACTTCTTGTTTTCCTAAGAATGAAATACTGTCTCATCTACTTTCCAAAATCAATGATTATTAAATTGTTTAGATCAGATCAGTTACATTCATACAGTTAAACATAAATGGGTAGTTTCCAAAGACGTAAGTTTGAAAATATTGTGCTTTTACGTAATTCATCATAATTATATCTTCCTACCTTTTTCCTTTGTCTTCCCTTCCCTCTTCTTCCTTTCCTTCCTTCCTCCTTCCCTCCAACCCTTCCTTCCCCCCCCTCATTTCTACCTTCTTTCTTCCTTCCTTCCTTTTTCCCTTCCTTCCTGTGGACATGACATAATTATCAAAGTTAACTTGAATACTGAGTGATAAGTATTACTAAAAGCAATTAAGGCTAACTGAAATATCACAGTGATTTGCTCCAGCATTCATCAATATTGTGCTATGCACCAAATGACTATGTTAGCAAATGAATCTATGATATCAATTTGTTCTCACAGTAGAATGATTATGGATTCAGGAATATCATTCCCTAGGAGAGTACTTCAAATGAGCAAATAATCTATATCATGTCCTCCCCCTCCCTTTTCTAGTGAACATTTAAGTTTACTTCACATAACACCCTCATTCATAAATAGATCAAATAAATATAATTAATTGCCCCAGTTTCATGTCTGGGGAGATAAATTATTGGAGAGAAATAATATTGTGGAGAAAAAAAAATAACAGTGAAAACAGTGTAACAGCATGCTGTGGCAGTGACTGTATTTCCCCTGGATTTTTTGTAATTAATTATTCCTGAGTTGAAAAGTTTATTTACACATCTTTCTAACAAGCCAAAGTTCTTGCGATGGATAACCTGCCTGAAATGGTTTCACATAATTCACGAAGAAGTATTCTCAATGCACCTAGACATCTTTGTGTATTTATAAGCTCTAGCACTTCACCGCAGAATTGGTCTTAACAAAACAGTAAATTAAGCTGATAGTTCCTTTAACTATATCTTACCTTGTAACTCCCCTCACCCTACTGTTCTCAGGTGTCTGTGATTTTGAATGTTTTCTTCGAATAAGAATATATAATGACCTATCTTTATTTCCCAAATATCTTCTGATATTTAAATCACAATTTTTGACATTTTACAATCTACTTTGGTTATCAGTATGGCCTGAATGCTCTGCTATGTACTTTAAAGTATCTAAATTACAGATACACAAATTAAAACAAAAGATTATTTGGCAATAGTTTTCTAAAGAAACTATTCAGTCATGTTAACACAATC
Source organism: Tupaia belangeri chinensis (assembly GCF_000334495.1). Taxonomy (NCBI): domain Eukaryota; kingdom Metazoa; phylum Chordata; class Mammalia; order Scandentia; family Tupaiidae; genus Tupaia; species Tupaia belangeri. The sequence goes on from NW_006159463.1 coordinate 1,379,310, forward strand.
AAATCTGCTATCTCATTTTCTTTCTTTTTGATAATGTAAGACTATTTTTTATAACTATTGAATCTTAGAAATCAACTACTCTGTGAACACTGAAAGGGTTGTCCAGCCAGAGGCTGGCCAGAGGAAGCCAAATCTTACATGGTTCACCAGGATTCAAATCCTGGTCCTGATAGTTTGAAAAATATGCCATTTATGTGTGTACATGCTAGGATCCTGATAGGAAAGAGAAAGGATTGCAGCATGATCAGGACCTACTGAAAGGGGCTCTTTCTCCCTCCCGACAAATGTGTATATAAAACAAAAGATTGTTTTGAGAAAACGTCATCCATACACTTTTAACAACCATTTTGATGTCATAAGCAACAATGAGTGAAGATAAAATCACCATTTCAGCCATTGTTGGAATGACTCCACACTAAGAAACTACGCCATTTAGAAGAGAATATAATCTTATATAGAGTCAGAATTTAAAATGAATTGTCCTATACTTCCTAAAATTCAAACCTCAATAATGTATTACCTTCTTTCGTGCTACTCATATTCATAAGCCTCTACCAAAAATTCAATTCCTCCTCTATATGAAGAGGGATTATAGACCATGGCTTCCATTTGCCTGGATTCAAATTCATTGTTTATTGTGATATTAAAGGACTTAGTAGGTATATAGATAAGAAGTAAGTACTTGTATGTGTATGTCTATATGTCTGTGCCATCCAAATAGTATTTTATGCTGGGCATTATATGGCAAAAAAAATTAATTTAATCAAATCTATGTCATGGGAAGTCTTTCATGTTAGGATGTTTGTATCTATATGATTTTTGCATACACCTTCTTCAGCACAAACATGACAGTTTCTAAAAAGTAAATATGGTGGGGGCCCGCATGTGGTGTAGTGGTTAATGCACTAGACTCCCATATGGCCCACTGCAGTTGAAGTCCCAGACCAGGTAGCTTGAAAATTTATGAGCATGTCTACATGCCCAAAAGCCCTGGGGGAGAAGGGTGGAGAAGCATTTGTGGGGTACCCAACCCCTTGGGGACATGGTTTCTCACTTTCTCTCTCGCTGTCTCTCTTTGTCTCTCTTCTGCAAGCACATAGGAAAAAAGACACATTTAAAAAATTAATGAATGAATATATACACATAATGATATGAATAGAAAAGAGTATATATGACTAGAAAAGAGTATACGATTATTGAAAGGAAAATTTGGGAGACAACAAATACTACCTTTTTAAACTAAATTATGAAAAACACAAAGAATTGTCAACCACTCAAATATTCTTACTTACAAAGGCATTCTGGAAATAATTTTGGCACTTCAGGAAGCTGAATTTGCAAAATTAAAGCATTTATTTCTTTGGTTTATTCATTTATTCATTCACTTATGTTACTGATCATTCATAAAGATGGATTAATCTGATTATATGCAAAGCACTGTAATAATAATTGGTACATAATGAGGAAATTAGGAAATAAAATATAGATTCAATAATGGGGTCAGACAGTAGTGCTGTGGTAATGCCACTGTACCCATATAGAAAAAATAATATATATATAATTCAAATAATGACATATGTAGAATGTTCACTCACTGTTTGTTTACGAACTTCTTGTTCACTAACCTAAGATTCACTAACTGATTCTGACTATACAGTAGAAAGTACAATCCAGAGCTGTAACTGAGAGAAATATTAACTGTTAGGCAAGTTTAAATGTAGGTTACATTTTTATTTTCATGGAGGTATGAAAAAGTAGATTGCCTTGAAAATATTTGGAGATGGCTGAAGCATAGCTCATCCAGAAGGTCAGAAGTAAGCTTAGATTTATTGGAAGCAGAAAAATATACATGTGATATGCCAGGGTAGTGGAATAGTTATATTTTAATTTTAGGGGGAAAAATAGCCTAGGTATAAAGTAGGGTATGGGGGGTGGGCAGATGGTGATACAGCAGTAAAACATGACACTCTGTAAGGCAATTTCATATGGGAAGTTCCCGGTACAAATCTGAAGAACACCCTGAGTATGTCAGACATACACTTGCCCATGACAGGGTGGCTCAAGAAAGGCTGGGGTTGTATCTCAGTGTTAGGTGTGCTATCTCTCTCTGAAGAAGCAAACTTTAAAATGTTGGCAATGGGCTCAAAAGACGACTTCCAGGGACTGTAATACTTATATTTAATTTTTTTTAGAAGAGGGCATGGTATTTACCATGCTTAAAAAATTTAAATAGTGACCCATAGGTCATATTAAATAGTCCAAGCATTGTCATGAGAACAGTGTGAAATAAATAAACAATGCAACTACAGGTGTGATGTTCCTATGTTGCCTGTCAATATGCTATATCAATACAGCGTCATTGTTGAAAACAATATCAAGAATGAAATAGGAGGACCAACAGAGAAATTCATGCAGCCCTCCAATTTTAGGGTAGAAGTCAGCCTTCTATATAAAATGGCCAGATGGGGGGAAGCAAGAATATTAAATACATAAATTAGGTAGAATTAACAATAATTGATGTTGAAACTATCAAAAAACTATGACAGAAACTTTAAAAACATGGTTCTCAGAAGCCATGTGCTAGCATGGAAGACTGTCTGTTATGCACATGGTCATTGGGTTCTATTGTTTTCTGTCCAGGCAGAATTTTCTTATAATCATAAGCACTCATCGGCAT
>NW_006159463.1:1381996-1477340 GCF_000334495.1 Tupaia belangeri chinensis
AAGCCATGATGTCCCTTTATGGGTACATACCAATAATTTTTTTCCACCTGAAATTTCTAGCCACAACACAACAGTCACAGCTTCCTGGTTGAGTCTGCTATGAAATAGTAGTGCTTCGAGGACATGCATAAGAATTTCCACTGTTATCTTTAAAATATTGGACTCACACTCATGAACAAGCTGGGAGAGACACAAGTGATGGACTACATTAAGGCAAAGCCAGGTAGCATCTCCCATCTCATCTGCATGCCAGTGCATATGCTCATTGAATAAGATAATCCACAAATCACTTTAAGTACTTGTCTGTTACATTACTCTGCATGCCTCCTTCTCTTTGACCTTCCTTCCTTGCTTCTTTCCTCGGCCTTTTAATTTGTTTTCTCTTTTTCCTTAATATACATCTTAAATTAAGTTTATGACTCTTCTGACCTGAAAATGAGTTATTTTCCTTAAAAAGCAGGGTATGTACTTTCCAATTTTTGGTTTTATCTTTTCTATTTGAGGGGTACCTAATCAATGGACACCAAATTCTTACTTCGTTTCCATGTGATAAAATAGATACCAATAATCTAAAAGCTGCCAGTTTTTCTTTAGAGTGAAATTTTTACTATAGGCCACATAGGCTGCCAGAAAGAGAAAGACAGAGACAGAAAGAGAGAAATCACACCCCCCCCCCACCCCCAGGGGAATGGTCACGTTGTAATCCTTTCTCTTCCATTCTCCTCTCAGGAATTTGGGCACTTATGTGCATACACCCAGCAAGAGTTGAAGCCACCAAGTCTGGAACTCAAACCACAGTCCAGCATCTGGGAGTCCAGCACCTTAAACCACTATGCCATCTGCTTATCTCTGAAAGCTGACTTTTAAAACAACATTTCTTTTCTTCAATCAGTAGTTAATGCAGATTTTCATGAGCAGAGAAGAACACATTGTTTATGTATCAGTATTAATTCTCAGTGCTATTTCTTTCAACCAATGGTTTCCACAGCAGGCAAAGAGGCATCTGCACTATCACATGTTACGAGGAACAAGTGAGAGTGAGTAAGAGACCTGGAGCCATGATTTGCCTTGAACTTATCTTAAGGAGGTTTGGGGTGAGGACAGAAGTCAGACTGCTTTTTCCTGTTTCTAAAAGCCCTTCCAGAGGGCCTAGAGTGAGTCATGTCCACAGACATTCACAGGTCACTTTGGCCCATTTGATAACAAAAATCTTCCTCCATCCTGTCCCTGACATAGTATTCCTGTAATGGGTGAGTCATGCCCCCAATCATGAACAGACCATTTTGACTCATTGGTAACAGGACTCTTCCAACATCCTGCTCTTGGGACAATGTCTTGTGACTGTATACAAGCCCCCTTATCTCTGTTAAAGTAGACTCTTTACTCATTCCTTCTCCAAATTTACAAACCCCATTTCCACATGTCCCACCTTTTTGCGCCAGACCAATGGAAAGCTCTTCACTAAATTCTCTTACTCTCAAAATCAAATGAAAGGAACCTCTGTACCTGCTCACCCTGAGAGAGAGGCATGTTTTACCTCCTCTCCAGCCTGGGTCTCGCAAATTCATGCTTAGAAATAAACCCATTAATGATTATTTTTCCTCAGTTGATTATTTCTGTTGACAGTGGTGATTTCACTAAAGCTGCCTTCACATTTCTCTCTTCATCAGCACCATTACAGAATGTATTTCTTCACATTTTGAAATCTATTAGCTAACAGGATATTACAAGTCATAGGAGACACTCACTTTGTTAATCTATTGGGGCAAAAAATTAAAAACATTATTGTCTGATTTTTTTTCCTGATAGCAAAAGGAAAAACGTTATCAAAATTATAATTTTTATTTTTCATAATACTCATAAATAAATAAAAAAAATAACCCAGTAGCTTCCATTTCTAAGCCCAGTGTTTTTCTCCCTATGAGAAGGAACACAACATTCACTTGGGTCACAAATGGCCTCATCTGCTTATTTATAGACTTTCTCACTTAGATAGAATGGAAGCAAGGATTTACACTTACATAAGGTTTCTCAGTATGAAATTACAATTTAATTGGTTAACACAGAAATTGATCAAATATGTAGGAGGGGGACCGGCAGGTGGTGTGTTGGTTAAGGCTCTAGACTCCCACATGGTCAGCTGCAGTTTATATCCTGAACTTGATGGCTTGAAAATCATGCTGCACGCATGTGTGCGTATGCCCTAAAAACAGAGCAGAATGGAGGAGAAGGGATTGCAGTGTGGTCATCCCCCTGTGGGTGATTCCCACTCACTCTCTCTCCCAGGCAAGTACACAGGCCCTATTACAAAAAAAAAAAAAAAAGCCATATGCAGGAGGAGCTCGTTGGCTGATAGCCTGATAGCATGAGGAGCATTTGGTAAGTAACAACAGTGGGATGCCAGAGAGGCAAGATAATTATAATTTCCAAATACTAAACTGAAGCAACAGTAATAAAGAAGCTTGATAGCAGAAAATTTCAGAAAGGTCACAAGTCAGATTTCTTTTTTTAGTTTTGAAAATAAAATATATAATGATGGTCAAATATTTTAGTAATTATTATGTATTTAACTGTCATTTTGACTTTGTTTCTGTAATATTGAATTGTATTGTATTATAATTTCTCAAAAAGTTTTTATAATAACTCTGTTTGATGAGGACTTTTATGAGGGGATAGTAAAACGTTCATCCAGGGGCCAGGTGGTGGCACCGTGGTAAAATGCAAAAATCTGAGAAACTGATCCACGTGGGAAGGAAATAGGCTTTTGACTAGAGACCTCCCTGAGAATATGGAGTCTATGTGTCCACATGATGAAGGTCAGTTGAGACTGGAGGTAGATTATGATATTAAGACCACTTTGGGGATACTGTCTTTATGTTTCTATCTCTCTTTACCAATGTCTCACTTGGAAGAGAAAAATAAACTTTGAAAAGTTTCCTGAAAAAATGTAGTTAAAATACGATTTTATTGTAGTGCAAAATAATTTTGAAATCCATGATTTTTTTCACCCATATGTATTTTCCATGAACAGTTTGGAGACCAACAGTATTTATGCTATTAAAATCAAGCTGTGACAAAATTAAGGAAGTTGCTCAAGTTCTCACAGCTGTCAAATATATATTCAATGTATATGTATGTGTTTTAGTATATTAACATTCTAGCCTTTTTATTCTGCATATTTGTCTTTATCTTTGTTTTTTCTTTAATGCATGATTTTAAAATTAACTACTATAAATCATTTTTAAAATTTTATTAACCTTATTTTATTCTTAAGAATACTTAAATATCTGCTAAAATATTTTTAAGTTTATATGCAATAAATTACATATAAATGTCTCTTATAGGCCATTATAAAAGTATATATTTATTTTAATATAAGCTTTATTTATAAACATTTAATATATATGACACATAATAAATTATAAACTATACATTATCATATTGAATAAAATATAGTATATTTTAATAATTTGCATACTACCTTAACTATTATAACTATTATATAATAAAATTCTATTTATGTATGATACATCCATTTCATTCATTCTCACCAATATCATTATTTTAATTTTTGATTTATTTTTAAATTAAAAAATAAATATTTTTCTTAAAAATAGAAAGTATTCTTAATAGTAAAATTAATATAAGAATAATTTTACCTTTGGGAGAACGTTTTTTATATAAAAAATTATATTCTATTGCTACTGTTTTAAATTTACCTTGTAAAATATAACAAGTTTGAAATCATACAACACTGTTTAGAAAAATTAATTTCAAATATTTTATAATTTATACTTACAGACAATACAAAATTTAAAAGAACAATTTAGAAGACATTTTACTTGCATTATATAGATCAATGGAACATCTATTATTGAAAATTTAGGTATCTGATCTCATCCTCCTTTTCCATCCCTCATTTTCCCTTTTATTGTTATTTACCAGACTGTTCATGAGCTTGCCAGAAAAAGACAGAGACAGAGAGGCTGAGAGAGAGAAGAGAGGGAGGAAATAGTACCCAACGGTGCATCGCCCCAAATCCATTCCTTAATTTGCATTTCTCATTCTTTCAGAATTTGGGGCATGTGCACACATGCATGCAGAGTATTTTTCAGGTTGCCAGGATCTGACTCAAACCACACAGCCCTCTGTGTGGGATTGGCTCTGTTTAACTCTCAGACTATGAGACCAGCCCCACCTCCGATTTCTGAATATGTTCAACATACACATGAATAACTTTAGACTCTTAATACATATAATGAATCCCTAATATTTACATCTTTTGGTAATATCTGATTATCTTTCTTTTTAAAGAATTATTTCATTTAACTTTATTTATTCATTCATTTATTTTAATTTTTTTTGAGAGGTTTTTGCTATAGGGTGCATGCACTTGCCAGAAAGACAGACAGAGACAGAAAGCGAGAAATCATTCCCCAGGATGGATGGCCCTGCCACAATCCCTTCTCCTCCATTCACCTCTCCGGATCTTGGGCACGCACGCACATGCACCCAGCAGGCATTTAAGTCACTGGGTCCGGGACTTGAACCACTGTCGAATACATGGGAGTCCAGAAACATAGCCATTATGCCAACTGCTGGTCCCTATTTTAATTTGACCAGAGACAAACACACACAGAGACAGAGAGAGAGAGAACATGAGAAAGCAAGCCACCGGGTCCTAAACTTGAACTGTGGTCAGTGATGTGGGAAAGTCCAGCACCTTAACCACCATGCCACCTGCTGGTCCCCAATATCTGATGATCTTTCTAAAGCAATGTTGGATATCGACTATGGCTAGAGAACATGTTTATTTCTCTTTTATGCTCAAATATAAATATAAACAAATAAGAACACAAAAAATATACACTACAATACAATTCTGTATTAACTCAGTACTCCTCTAGTACTGGCCCTACTGGAAAGTATGCTGAGGTATTCTAATCAGATTTACCCAATGGTAAGCTGCAACAATGGAGAACATTTTATCTCCACATGGATTGGAGAGACAGGGGACATAAAGTGAGTTAATCCTTACTCTAGTTAATCTAAAGGTATCAGAAGAAACAAACAAATGAACAAAAAACCGTACATAACCTACATTAAAAACAATCAGGACTGGGTAGCCCCATAGCACAGTGCTGAAATACTGTACATCACACTCTATATGGTCAACTGTGGTTCAAATGCAGCTCCCGCAAATGGGAGGGAAAATTACGATCAGTGGAAAAGAAACAAAAGTTATAAGAGGTGATAATTAATGAGTAATAGCATACATTATGTTAATCTAGCTCAATATTCCTGTACAAATAAAGGAAAATTAGAATTTCACCATTAAATAAAGCTCTTCGCATATAGCACTGAAAAATAAATGGATACCCAGAACTTCTCAACATCTTAAGTAGTAAGTGCGCATATTATCAAAAGTTGAGTAATATTTCTTCTTTGGGCTGAAAATGTTGAAAGTTTCTCATTTATAGCCCACTGACTCTTGGGAAAGAGAAAAAAATAAATAATGCTTAGATACTATTCATTTGCAAGTGACAGGATTAAAATGTAATATCTGATTTAAGAAAAGAAAGAAAGATTAGGAATTCTGAGATACTTCGTAAAGTGCAGGTTAAAAATAAATATTGGGCATCAAGAAGAAATATACTTAAGAACTGAACTGTTGTCTATGTTTGTCTTTCTGTTTCTACCTCTTTCTTAACTTTCACCTTTATCCTTTTCATATATTTTTCTTCTTTCTAGGGTCTGAAAGTCTTCAATTTTGTAGCTCACAGATCATTAATTATAGAGAAGACCTCCTCAAAGCTTTGGAACTGCTAAACCAAGAAACAAAATTCTCTAAAGTCTTATTTCAAAATTCCTGTTAGGAACTCTATTTCAGGGACTAGCAGTTGGCATAATGGCTATGTTGCCAAACTCCCATGTAGTCTACCGCGGTTCAAGTCCTGGACCCGGTGGCTTAAAACTCACGCCGGGCGTGTGTGCATGTGTACCCAAGATCTCGAGAGGAGAATGGAGGCGAAGGGATTGAGGTATGGCCATTCCCCCCTTGAGGGGTTATTTTTCACTTTCTGTCTCTCTGTCTCTCTCTTTTTGGCAAGTGCACATGCCCTATAGCAAAACCCTCTCCAAAATAATAATAATAATAATAATAATAATAAAAGAACTTTGTTTCATCATAGGACAGCAGACCACTAGTGGCAGATGGCAGGAAAACATCATGAGCACAATGGTAAGAAGGGAAGGAGAAGAATAGTGCCTAGAGAAGTGTTGGGAAGATAATGCATTGTTTGCATTAAAATCTATCATCAGATAACCAACACATAATCTCAACTTACACACACATTTTGGTAATCAACTTAAGACATATTAAATATATTCTAGTCATTCTATATAAAATTCAATTGCATACCTGAATAATCAAAAGAAAGTCCAACTATTGCAGTCAGAGAAGAAGAGAGTGTGGCATTATTAAAATTTCACACACATTTGCTTTGATTTTTGATTTAACGGTCCTCCAAGCAATTTCCAGCATTGTACTGTATTACATTATCAATGCACTATGGCAGCTGGGCCTATTAAGTGTCTTACTGTTAGCAAGAAGTCTTGCTTTCATTTATTTATTTGTTTATTTTAAAATTTCTCAGAGATTTTTGCTATAAGGTGTGTGAATTTGCTAGAAAGACAGAGAGAGAAAGTTAGAGAGAAATCACTGCCCAGGAAAAATGGATCCACAATTCCTTCTCCTTCATTCTCCTCTCAAGATTTTGGGCACACAAGCATACACATCTGGTGTGAGTTTTTTAAGACACCAGGTACAGGACTGGAACCATGGTCAATTATATGGGAGTCCAGTATTGTAACCATTATGCAATCTGCTGGTCCCAAGAAGTCTCAATTTTGATTTTTGTCATGTTATCTAGCCATAAAAAAATTGTTCCGAAGGACATAGATTTTATGACTTTGAAATATAATCATTAAAATCAACATACATTAAATCTGATATTTAAACTTAATGGAAAAAAATGTACTGGTCAGTATGGAATGTTGCACTCATTGGTAGTTTGGTAAGGTATCAAACTGTCTCCACTCCTGAGGCTCCCCAGAGGTAACTTAATTCCAATACATAGATTTCAAGGATTTTTGAGCAAACATTTTTACTTCAGATTTTTGTAACACTCTATGGCAGAATTGGTCCCATAGCCTGGTGGTTCAATGCGATGAATATCACATAGTCATCCATGGTTCCAGTCTCTACTCCAGCAGCTGGAAAAACATGCCAGGCATATGCGTGTGCATGCCCAAAGTTCCAACAGGATGGAAAAAGGTAAAGAAAGTGTCCACAACTATCATACTTGATTAGGGGGTGCTTTCTCCCTCTCCCTCCTATTTCCATCACCTCGCCCCACCTTTCACCATTGTTTTTCTCTACTTAGCACAAGTGCCCTCTGACAGTTAAAAACATGCCTTGTGCCAACAAATTATCAAGTTTCATGATTATTTGAATCTTTTAACTTTTTTGTTTGTTTTCAGATCGGTGGATATATCTAAAAGGTTCCTTACTTTAATGCACTTATTATTCCAATTTGCCCTGACTCTTAAAATATTTATTTAATATTATTACTATCATTGTCTTCAGGTTTCTTTAGTTATGTTCATCAGAGAGAGAGATGGGGAGTGGGAAAGGAAGAAAGGAAGTAACCAGATCCAGGAATCAAACAGAGTTTGGCCATGTGGTAGTCCAGTACCTTAACAACCATGTCACCTACAGGCCCCTGCCCTGACTTTTAATGAAACATTAGATACCAGTATTTACCTTTTTAAAAAAATTCATACATTTCTCCTACAGGTGAAAGAGACAGACATGTAGAGATTTTCATGCCTCCATCCAATCCTCAGACTTTCCCAGTCAGTTAAGATCATACACACATGGGTATATGCCTGGCATGGAGAAGTCACCCAAGAGCCAAACCCTGATCTTCCGTATGGTTTGCAGCATTACAAGGCATAGTTTTACTTCTGTATCAACATGACTAGGCCATGAGCATTTCTCTTCTATGGATCCTTCCTCAAAGCAAAAATTTCCAGATAAGGGGTACTAAAGATGTATTATTCTAGATGCTTGCTATAGATTTTGTTTAATAAAAAAATGTACTGACTGTCGTGTTAGATTATCTAGAGAATAAGGACCAATAAGATGTAACACACACACACACACACACACACACACACACACACACACAGAGTTATATAATACACACACACAATTATATAATAGGGACTTTCAAAGTTTTGTGTAAAAATTGAATTAAATTATAAATTTAGTGCAAAGCATTTTGAAATCCAAGCATAATTTCTTCATAATACACATTTTCCATAATTATTTAAAAGTATACTTTCCCCTCTTTTTATTTTTTTAATAAATTGACTAAACAAATTGCAGAGACTGTCAAGTCCAAAATTTAACTGTTTGGTAGGCCAGTAGGGGCTGGAAACCCAAGGACGAGTTGACTTTGAAGAGCCAGTTTGGAATCTGACTATAGCTTATTTTTTTCCTCCCTCAGGGGACTTCAGTCTTTTTTCACTTAAGACCTTCAACTGATTGGACAAGGTCCACCTACATTATGAATAATCATCATCATTCAAAGCATTCAGATTTAAATATTAATCTTATCTGAAAACTACTTTCACAAACACATTTAGGCTAGTGTTTGACAGGTATTCTATCATAGCCTTATCACACTGACATATGAAAAAACTAACACACATATGTGTTAAGCAATAGGAATTCAAATATTTCATCTTAGAATCTCAAAACACTTGACATTTGTTACTCTTAATATCTATGAAGTTGTAATTGGTACCATGTTTCTATAGTCACTTAAATTAAGAAACACAAATCTTTTCTGGGTTTTCAGGAGTAAAACTTAAAAGAATCCAAATTACTGAGACTAAATTTACTGGCTAATTAATTGCTTCATACTGAAAGAAAGCTAAATGAAACCGTTCTTTCCTAGGTAATTTGTCTTTTATAATCTGTTACTGAAGATGTTTTAAAAGCTTCAAATCTCTTCTAGTAAAAATATAAGGCCAAAGGGCTTCTGTAAAATAATCATTAAAAGGATAAAAGAGACCTAACACTCTTAATGTAACAGAGTATTTCACCCAACTCATAGTACAGAAATATATCCATCATATTGGGTCTTACTTTTACAAGAAGCTGGATTCTTTTAAGAATCATTATAACAAAATGTTCTCATCAAATCCCCTAATTGCCCAGGAACCACCCAGAACTAAGGGTTGATTCTATCAGTTCTGAGCAAAGCAGTCTTGACAAACCCTTAAGGTCCATTTAAGCTTGTTTCTCATTTCTACTTCCCAGTAATGCCTGCCAGAATTAAATCTCAGAATCCAAGAAAGCAGGACAGAGATAAAACCTCCTTGGGTTATTACATTTTTTGTTTTTCCATGTTGTATAACTTTTCTTTCCTCAAAGATAATAAGCAGAGAATATGCTGTTTCAAGATACAGAATCCTATCTACTTGAAATGGCTTAATAATTTTTTCCAGCCCAAAATATTGTGGAAGAAGATTGAATTCATATTTTAAAACCAGAATTACAAGAAATCATAGTATTTTAAGTTTATGGTTTGCAGTGGCAACAATTCCAATTGGAACTGTGCTCACTTACTTTCTAACTCCCCTAGAAAATGTTTTAATGTGAAAGCATGAGCAAAAAACTATAAGATTTTCATTTAAAAAAATAATAACTTCCACCCTTTCATTTTGCATCTTTCTAATAAAAAACCCTCATTTATTTGGTACAGTTTAATTTCTCAAATTCAGAATATATTTCTTCTATCCTACAGTCTGTTTTTGATTTTTTGTTTTCCTTTTTCAGATCCACTGATTTGGTGACTTATAAAACAATCATGTTTGGGACCAGCAGGTGGTGTGGTGGTTCAAGCCTTGGACCCTCCCACATGGCTGACCATGGTTCAAGCACCAGACTTTGTGGCTTGGTTTCTCACTTTCCTTCTCTCTGAGTGTCTGTCTTTATCTGGTCAAATGAAAATAAATGAATGAATAGATATAATAAAATATAAATAAATAAACATAAAAAAATCACTTTCTAAATTCCTTCTACATTGTTCCTCAAAAGTTCAGTGCTACATTCTAGAATTTTCCTATGGTAAAGTCAACTTTGTTAATGGGAAAATATAGTGCTTCTAGTATTTAGTGGAGAAACCCCACTGTATGTATAAAACCTCTAGCTTCTTTTCAGATAAAAGAGTCAGAAGCTGATATCTCTCAAATATATTAGTCTACCATGAGTCTTACTTTTGGTTCTTCTGATCTGTGTTAGTACTTTCAGTCAAATTACTCGCCTGAGAATTTCTCCTTTGTGTCTAACCAGGAAAAATGACAGAATGTTAACTGAAAATATTATCTATACTTTTCTAGGACATATTGATGCAGGAAGCACAGGAGTTATGCCCACAGATAGGCTATTTTAGTCTTGTCTAAGTTGCTAATAAAAATACAAAATAAAGGTATATTTAGTTCACGGTTTGGGGGAGTTCATGGTCAAGAAGCTACATCTGGTGAGGGTCTTCTTGATAGTTGGAATTCATTGTAGATTTCTGAGATGGTACAGGGTATGACATGGTAAGAGTGTGAAAGTTTATGCCTCTATGTCCATGTCTGTGTCTCTTTTCTGGCCTCACTCCCTATATTTATAAACCCATTATAATTCAATCATGAGATCCCAATCTAATGGTTTTATCTAATCCTAATCACCTCCAAAAAAGACTCATTTTCAATACTGCAATTGAATTATACACCATTACAAACACTCACCAAATGTCAGCACTTAACTTTGGAGGAACAGAATCAAACCAAATTATTCCATCCATGGACCTCCAAATTCATGTTCTTCTAACATACACAGTACATACATGTTATCCAAGTGATTCCAGAAGTTTAGCTTACTCCAAGACTAACTCAAAAGTTCAAAGCCCAGGTGCAAACCAGTGAAATCACAACAAATGACTTGCTTCCAAAATGCACTGGAAGGATAGGCATGGGATAGATATTCCCATTCCATTAGGACAAAGTAGTAACAAGTCATAAGCAAGTCTGAAACCCAAGAGAGCAGACACTAAATTGTAAGCTTTCAAAACAATCTTTCACTTGATGTATCAGTCCTGAATCTACTGGGGGAGATGAGCTCCCGAAGTACTTGGCATCCTTCCCTCATGAGACTTTACTGGGTTCATGCTTCCTCTCATGAATTAGTCTCATGCCTACAATTCTCTCAGACTGGCAGTGTATATTGATAATTCTACAATTCTTTGGTTTGGAGAGAAACTCCACCTCTGGGTCTCCACTAAGTTTTGTCTTGGTGAGAACTCCCTGCAGCAGCTTTGACTTCACATTTCCACTTGGCATTGCCCTAATGGAAACTTTCTTTTGTAGCTCTGCCATGGTAATGATTCTACATCTAAGTCTAAGGTCTTCTGAGATAATGTAAATGAAATCCTCCATGTCCCCACAGAACTTCTGAAGTGGTGGGTGGAGCAGTAGCTTTAATGAAGGATTTACCTGCAAATATCTTAACCACCACACCACCTGCTGGCCTCAAATATATTATTTTAAAAATTAATGTAATAGATACTTATTTCATATGACAATTGGATACCCTTTTTGTAAAATATGTTAACTTACATCTATATTTTATATTTCAAAGATGCAAAGATGCACACAGCCTCAAATGTTGGTGTTCTCTTTGGGATATTAGAGTTGTTGAATCTAACCTAATTATTGATCTACTGCATGTGAAAACCTTTATAGCATTTTTATGAATTTTATTTTTATTATAATTACATTTTCATTTCACATTTGTCCTTCCTGCCATGTGACATTTTTTTCCTTGTTTGTTTCTTTTTAGAACTAAAAGGTCAAATTACTTTGTGTATAAACTCTCTTTCCTACCATGTAAGTAGGAATGCTGTATCAATGTGTTTAAGGAACTACAAAGCAAGACTGGCCCTGTGGCCTAGTAGTTACAGGATCAGGGTTCCACGTAGCTGATAACAGTTAAAATTTTGGCCCTGGAGGCTTGAAAAACAATGCAGATACACGTGTGCACAGGCCTCAAATCTCAACAGAATGGAAAAATGGAAGAGATCGTGGCATGATCACATCCCATGGGGTGAAAGTGTTGCACTCTCCCTCTTCCTCTGTCTCTCTGGTAAGCACACACACATCCTAGCAATAATTTTTTTTAAAAGAGAAAATTACAAAAGATATTAACAGCTATTCCCTAAATAAGGCTTCTCAGAATTCTACCTAATTTTGCCTAAAATAAAATTCTGAATCAGTGAAAAAGTGAAAGCTTCATTAACTGGGAGGGAGAAATTTGTTTTTTTATTGAACTTGAGGTTCATGTTTTTGACAAAGTGATTTAATTTCACTGTCTTTTTCTTTGCTACAAATTAAAGCTCTGGTTTCTAGACATCAGAAATTGTCCAGCTTTACTCTTTTTAGACTTTAATTCACCTTTCTTTCCAAATACATTTCCAGGCAGCATTGGTTTGTGAAATTTCTTCATTTTACTTTTTGTCGCCTAAGATGTTTCTTACCAGGAGCTAGGAAGAAAAGAGTATTTGTTGCTTTTCTTGGTCAGTCTATACATCAAATATTCATCAAATTGGGATTATTAATGATTTTCTTTCATAGTCTCCACCATTCATCCACATTTTATATAATTAAATATATTATTTTAAAAATTAATGTAATAGATACTTATTTCATATGACAATTGGATACCCTTTTTGTAAAATATGTTAACTTACATCTATATTTTATATTTCAAAGATGCAAAGATGCACACAGCCTCAAATGTTGGTGTTCTCTTTGGGATATTAGAGTTGTTGAATCTAACCTAATTATTGATCTACTGCATGTGAAAACCTTTATAGCATTTTTATGAATTTTATTTTTATTATAATTACATTTTCATTTCACATTTGTCCTTCCTGCCATGTGACATTTTTTTCCTTGTTTGTTTCTTTTTAGAACTAAAAGGTCAAATTACTTTGTGTATAAACTCTCTTTCCTACCATGTAAGTAGGAATGCTGTATCAATGTGTTTAAGGAACTACAAAGCAAGACTGGCCCTGTGGCCTAGTAGTTACAGGATCAGGGTTCCACGTAGCTGATAACAGTTAAAATTTTGGCCCTGGAGGCTTGAAAAACAATGCAGATACACGTGTGCACAGGCCTCAAATCTCAACAGAATGGAAAAATGGAAGAGATCGTGGCATGATCACATCCCATGGGGTGAAAGTGTTGCACTCTCCCTCTTCCTCTGTCTCTCTGGTAAGCACACACACATCCTAGCAATAATTTTTTTTAAAAGAGAAAATTACAAAAGATATTAACAGCTATTCCCTAAATAAGGCTTCTCAGAATTCTACCTAATTTTGCCTAAAATAAAATTCTGAATCAGTGAAAAAGTGAAAGCTTCATTAACTGGGAGGGAGAAATTTGTTTTTTTATTGAACTTGAGGTTCATGTTTTTGACAAAGTGATTTAATTTCACTGTCTTTTTCTTTGCTACAAATTAAAGCTCTGGTTTCTAGACATCAGAAATTGTCCAGCTTTACTCTTTTTAGACTTTAATTCACCTTTCTTTCCAAATACATTTCCAGGCAGCATTGGTTTGTGAAATTTCTTCATTTTACTTTTTGTCGCCTAAGATGTTTCTTACCAGGAGCTAGGAAGAAAAGAGTATTTGTTGCTTTTCTTGGTCAGTCTATACATCAAATATTCATCAAATTGGGATTATTAATGATTTTCTTTCATAGTCTCCACCATTCATCCACATTTTATATAATTTATTCTGACCCGATGGAGAGATGCATGCTAATGTATTTACTTTTTCAAAGATTAGGTTAAAACTGTTTTTTCTTTTGTGTTTTCTTTGCTGGAAGTCACATCTAATCTGGAGAGGAAAAGAAAGAAAAAAAAGGAAAAGAAAGAAAACGAGAAGCATTCCCACTGGGGAATGGACACTTAGCAATCTCTTTTCCCCCATTTCTCCATCCTTTCAAGATCTGGAGCACTCGCACACACGTGTCTGGCATGATTTTCAAGCTACTGGATCCAGGACCCCAACCACATAGTGGGCCAGCCTTATAGGATCTAGCTGCCTTAAGCACCAGGCCATTGGGCTGACCTCAAATAGCTTTGTAGCTCAAAGTTGGCAGTTGGCTATAAGATCTCTGTTAACTTCAGTGTGGATAGTATATTGTATAGTTCTTTTTCCAGTTTTCCTTTTCATTTTTGTGTTTTTCCTTTTTCTTTCATGATATGAAATAAGTTTCATGGCAAACACTTTTTTTCATAATTACTGTTTTTTCAAAGATTATTTTTTTCTTTTAATTTTTTTTTCTTGTAAATGAAAGGAAGAATGAATAAAAGAATGGTTGGTCAGTTTCATCCATTGAAATAATACTGCATTTACAAACATTAAATAATTTAAAAATAGCTGTGTCGCAAAGATAGATAGCCACATGAAATTAAATCTCTATAACTTTCAGATGGAAAAAGTATAAAAGTAAATCTAAGAAATGAGAAGAATAAAGCTTTTGATTTGTTCCTTTATTAATAAAATAATTTGGGTTCTAAAAGTTTTACTTATAAAGAATTTTTTAATACAACATTAAATGCAAAAAAAAAAATAATGGGCATCTGGAACCAGCAGGTGGCATGGTGGTTAAAGCACTGTATTCCCCACAAGGCTGAGCATGGATCAAGTCCTGGATATGGCAACTTGCTTTCTCACTTTCTCATTCTCTCTCTCTGTGTCTCACTCTGGTTAAGAATATAATGATAATGATAAATAAAATTAAATATTTTAAAAAGATGGTTATTTTGTGTAATTCTAAAGTCCTGAGGTTTCAGTTGTATAAACAACATTTTTTAAAGTATCATATTAAAATGTATAAATTCAATTTATTAATCAGAACTAATGTGGTGCCTTTCTTTCACAACTACAGTGTGTATATTGTTCATTTGCAGTGTACCGTCAACCTTACTCTGTGAGGTCCATAATATTTCAAGCAGTATTGCTATCATGTGCTTTGCCAGTTCTTTTTTTATTATATTTCTGTAGGTCTCATCTGTCTACAGCTCTCTGCTTAACTTATCAAAGTGAACTTTGCTGCTTTATCAACTCTGGATATGTCTAAGGGAAAACAGAAAATATAAAGAAACTCCAAATGCACAATTCAGCATTTCTGTCCTCGCCTATTAAGTTTTATTCAGAATTTTTCCACTTACCAACAGTAGTGATCCTTTTCATTTGAATAATTCTCTCACCACCGCACATTTTTCTGCAAGATTTTAACAAATACCAGTTTTTAAACACTTGCACTTAACTCTTACTACAATCAATGATCGTGGTAATAAATAAGCTAACTAAATTTGTTATTCACAAAGTTTATTTTAATATTTAGTTTATATTTTGTGTTTATTTAGGACTAAAATTTTAAAATGTAAACACATTTTTTGAAAATATATCTTATTTTTCTACCTATAATTACAATCACTAAACCCATATTAATTCGTTATTTTTTTTTTCCAAAATTGCTCTACAGGGTGACTTTTCAGAATTAGATCTCCATACAGGATATCATGAAAAAGAAAAGTAATGAAGTGATATAAATTAAAATGATTAAGTGAGGGCACACATAAACCACTAAATGACAATAATTATCAATTTAGGAGGGGAATGAACAATAATTGAGGGATATGATTAACTTAATGTAATGTGTCTGAGTGACCAAAATTTTTAAGGATAGAAAAATATATTGCATAAAAAATATTTTAGTTTTTGTATTTAAAGAAATCTCTATGAGATATTTGCATATGAACCATTAAGAGGATTAAAGATTTAGGAGTGAAAAATGAAGATCAGGATTCTGGGGAGAGAATTCCAGGCAAAGAAAGAAGAAAGAATTCTAGTTACTCATGTTGACGACTTATTTTTTGTTTGGGAAGGTGCATAGTGCATCCTTTTATGCACTTTCTTTCTGTTCTATTTTAAACATAGATTTGAAGACGTTACTTATTTTACTATTGTCTAATAACAAAAATTTGAAGATTAACTTTCTAATAACAGATTTAACTATGTCTTTCATCTTACAGTTTTTAAAACTATTTTTCATCTGAGAAATAGAAATAATAGCAGCATGCTTCTTCTTGAAATGTAAGAAGGATTGAGTCAATGAATGGAGAGAGCTAAGAAGATTGACAGCAATATAATATTGGGATGTCAGTAAAGTCATGATGTATTTTTTCTGTTTTCCTATGCAAAAATGTCTCATGACCTTTTCTGTTTTTTCTTTCCTTTATTTATTTTTACATTTTTCTACAAACATTTACATTACATAGCAAAAAATTTTAGCTCATACGCCATAGTTCTTGACAGTTTACAAACAACTTTCAAAATTTCAAAATACTGAATTTTAAAGATAATCTTCAAAATATTTCTTATAATTTTGTATAATTTTATGACTATAACAACAGAAGCAGTATGGTTTCAAATATATGTATATATATATATATTTTTTTTTTTTAGAGTGAAGACACTCGGTATATATTAAGTGGGGACATACAATGCCTCTCCTTCATAGCATGGCTTGCTTCACTCAGTAGTAAGTCTTCCATATCCCTCCACTTCCTTTCAAAAGCCAGGGTTTTGTTGTTTTTTATGGATGAATAGTATTCCATTGAGTATATGTGCCACAGTTTTTCTAACCATTAATCAGTTCTTGGGTATTTAGATTGTTTCCATGACTTAGCAATCGTGAAAAGTGCCGCAATAAACATCGATGTGCTAGCACTTTTTCAATTAAGTATTCTCCTGTCCTTCGTGTAGATACCAAGGAGTGGGATTGCTGGATAATATGGTAGTTCTATTTGTAGATTTTTGAGGAATCTACAAATTGTCTCATGACTTTTTCAACAACCCAGTAATTGTTCAGAATATATTAGTCATTCTCTCTCTTCATTATTAGTCTTAATAATATGCATGTTTGGGAACCAGCAGTTAGCATAATGGCTATGTCGCTGGACTCCCACGTAGTTGACTGCGGTTCATGTCCTGGACCCAGTGGCTTAAAACTCACGCCAGGCGTGTGTGCATGCGTGCCCAAGATCCCGAGAGGAGAATGGAGGAGAAGGGATTGCGGCGTGACCATCCCCCCAGGGGGTGATTTCTCACTTTCTGTCTCTATGTCTCTCTCTGCTCTCTCTGTCTGGCGAGCGCATGCACCCTATAGCAAAAAAAAAAAAAAAAAAAAAAAAAAAAAAAAAAAAAAAAAAAAAAAAAAAAAAAAAAAAACCTCTCCCCCCAAAAATAATAATATGCATGTTTTATGCTTTACTATGTACTATTTGTGGATTATTGTACACTACTTGATTTTGTTTAGTGCACTTTAATGACATACATGATGTTCTTATACCATATAATTTATGAAACCTACAATACATTTTTATTTCATTATAACACCAATTTAAGAATTTAAATACTTGGGCCAGCAGATTGTATGTTGGCTGAGGTGGTCTGATCCCACAGAGCTGATCATGTGATCTGAGTCCCTGACCAGGCAGCTTGAGAAACACTTTGGGCTCATGAGTTTACATGCCAGAAATCCTGAGAGGAGGGAGAGAAGGAGAAAGGATTATGGACTAAAGATTTCTCATGGGGTGGAATGCTATTTCTCTTTCTTACTCTCACTCCAATGAGCGCATATGAGCTTTGGCAAATTAGGAAAAAAAATAGAACACTTATATTTTCTTGTACTATCATTTCACTGATCTTATATTATTTCTTCTTTTTTAAAATGATTTCATTTAAACTTTATTTATTTATTTGTTTTTAATTTGACCAGTGAGGGACAGAGTAAGAGAGAGAGAAAGGGAAAGTGAGAAAACAAGTCACCAATCCGGGAATTGAACTGCAGTTGGCCATATCGGAGTCCAGCGCCCTTAACTGCCACATCACCTGCTGGCCCCGATCCTATATTATTTCTTCTCATCACCAACTACACTCATTTTTCCTTTACTTATGTTTATAAAAATTATATTCAGTTCTGTAATAAGATCTGTATAGTATTATTTCTGTCCTTAAATGTTTTCTCTTTATTGCTGTATAACAAATTATCCCCAAATTTAGCTGCTTAACACAACACGTCTTTAATTTTTAAAATTATTTTTATAATTTCATATTTGTATCTAATTGTACCTCTTTGTGGTATAAAATATGGTTTTTGCAAAGTGTGAATATATTGTGTGATAGTCAAATGAAGAAATTGAAAAATTTATCATTTTCAACAATACATTTTGTTGTATATATACCTTCTATTTTTATTCTTATTTTTTCTTGATATTTGTACATATATAATTGGCAATGTCCCTATTCCTTTCCCCCGCTTTTTTTTTTTTTTGGTCTTATATGGAATGCCATTCTATAACCTACCTGCCTGATTTACATGCATTCTCGGGTTGGTTAGATGTTTTTTTCTTGAGTCACTCCCGCCTTCCGTCTACTCCCAGTGCCATCTCTGGTATCTACAGTTGGCCTCTCTACATCTCTTTCTATGAATCTTTCAATTTCTGCCAAAAAGTGCAGACCTTTGATATCTGTTGGTTTCTGTGGGCCAGGATTTCAGTAATTGTTTATCTGAGTGCATTGGGCATGAATTTTTATGAAGTTGCAGTCAAGCTGTTTGCTGGAA
Organism: Tupaia belangeri chinensis; assembly: GCF_000334495.1. Taxonomy (NCBI): domain Eukaryota; kingdom Metazoa; phylum Chordata; class Mammalia; order Scandentia; family Tupaiidae; genus Tupaia; species Tupaia belangeri. The sequence goes on from NW_006159463.1 coordinate 1,400,815, forward strand.
TGCAACCTCATCTCAAAATCTGACTGACAAAGGTTTGAACAGGAGTTAGTTCCAGAAATGGTAGACTGAGGCCCTCAGCTTTCCTCAGACACAGATCTTTCCCATGTTGACTCACCTTGGTGCATCTCATGCAGAAGAAGATGCCTTATCCCAGATCACGCAAGGGTGACAGCAGGCATACAATGAAAGCCTCTATGATACAATCTGTGACATACGGACCTGCTGAGCAGAAGCCACATACTGACTACTGTTTGAGTCTCCACTAGAGTTTCCTGAAAACACACTGGGCACGTGTTAGTGCCAAGATCCTAGTAAGCTGGAGGACTGGAGGAAGAGGATCACAGCACAACCAAGCTTTTTGGAAGGAAACAATTACTGTCATTTCTATTCATTACCAGAAAGCCTGTAAATGCAGTACACATAAGAGGGGAAGGAATTACAAATAGATATAAACTCCAGGAGGCAAGGATCACTAGAGGTTCATCAGGTGCTCACTGCCATGCCACAGTGCTCAGAGAATGAACTGTTTTCTCCACCTATTCAAGAAGGTTGTATAATTTATTTTGATTCTTGTGTTTATTCCAAATCCCCACCATTGAATAGGTTCTCCTATTCCAAAACAAATTATTTGAGTTTTATATTGTACCATTTGTTCTTAATGATTTGTATTTGTTCCCTCCCTGCCAAAAAGTGATGATAGGCTATGCTGTTCTAGAATATTTGCATATTATAAAGATAGAGCACTTCTCTACAGAGCATGGTGCTGAGAAAAATGTGATCTCTACATAGATTCAATTTTCCATTGTATGTGATTTTCTTTATAAATATAGGTCAGCTTTATGCTAAAGAAAATGAAGTAGGGCAATGATCTAGGTCAGTGAGAAATTTTAAGTTACTTGGAATACTTTATAGAAATTTCTTCACAAGTCAATTGTGGCTTTTGCCCTGGTGGCTTATTAACAATAGCTAACACAGACTGGGTGATTGATTAAGAGCAGACATTAAACCCAGTAAATAACCTCCATTATTTTAGTTACTATAAAAATTCTATATGATAGATATTATTATTTTCTGATTTTAAATTGGCTAAACATGTGTAAAATATGCACCATAATGTGGGCTGGATAAGATATGATATCCAAAATATTTCAGAAAAGCTATGTGGTTCATCTACTGTATGCTTTGTAAATTACTTCAGAGATGTCTATAGTCATGTGTCTAATAAAATATATCAATAGAAATATTAACATAGCTTAGAAAACATCTCGATATATAGGATACATACAGAAAAAAGGGATTAATTTGTGGTAATCAGATTAAAATTTGCCACCAAGAAAGTTTGCACAAAACCTACAAAATCCTTTCATTTTCAGACTCTTAGTATTTTAGGATTGCAGGTAAGGCAACGGTAGTAAGTGAGTTTATAGAGATACATGGCCAAAAGATAGTAGCTGGCCAGAGATTTCCTGGAATTCCAAGCCCTGTGCCTAGCTACATGATCCATATATATATTTTTTAAGTTTATAGCATTCATGAGAGTGCGTGACAGATGGAGAACGAAAAAGAAAGAAGGAGAGAAGCATGAACAAAAGGGTTTCATGTCGCGATGCCCCCCAGTAGACTTCACAGTCAGCTGAGATGCTGGGCGCATGCCCAGGCCTGTATAGGTTGACTGGGAATAGCATCCATGATCATTTTAAGGATCCAGCTTCATTCAAGCACAGCATTCTCACTGGGCCACTGAGCACACACAAGATTCACATTTCTTTTTTTTTTTAAAGAAATTTTTGCCATAGGGCACATGGACTCACCAGAGAGAGAGAGAAAGACGGAGAGACAGAGATAGAAAGTGAGAAATCATTTCCCCAGGGGAATGGCTACACTGCAATCCCTTCTCCTTCAGTGTCCTCTCAGGATTTTGGGCGCATACACACATGCATCTGAGTGAGCTTCAAGCTCCCTGATTTAGGACTCTATCTGGGGTTGACCCTATGGGAGTTCAGCTTTATTACCAGAAAGCTATCTGCTGGTTCTGCCATCTGCTTGTCCCAAGATCCACATTCTTAAAATGCGCTTCACATCACTATCTTGGATAACTATGATGAGCCTTTAATAGGGCTTCTCCTTCTAAACTGAGATTTAGTATTTCTCCTACCTGTGCTCACATACTAGTTCAGAGACTTACTAAGTGTGATTTTCAGCAATTTGATAACTTCTTTGAAGCTTAAGTTTCTTCATTTGATAAATATGAATAACTTTTCATGCAAATAAATAATTTACATGACATCAAATATGATAATCCTTTTAAAAGACCTAGTGAAATTTCTACTATATATCAATAGTTAGTGTTCAATGAAAACTACTTTTGACCCAGCCCAGGGCATGGTGTTTAGGACATCTGGATCCCACACAGCTAATAGCACAGTTTGAACTCATACCCAGAGCCTTGGAAACACATCAGGCACATATGGATGTGCGCCCATAAATTCTAAAAGGAGGGAGCTATCAAAATGAGATTGTTGCCTAAGTATTCTTTTTTTTGAGAGGTTTTTCGCTATAGGGCACGTGCACTCACCAGACAGACAGAGAGAGACATAGAGACAGAAAGCGAGAAATCATCCCCAAGAGTGAATGGTCACGCTGCAATCCCTTCTCCTCCATTCTCCTCTTGGGATCTTGGGCACGTACACACATGCGCCCGGCATGAGTTTTAAGCCACTGGGTCCGGGATTCGAACAGCGGTTGACTACATGGGAGTCCAGCGACATAGCCATTACGCTAACTGCTGGTTCCCAGCATGAGTATTCTTGATGAAGGGATGCTTTCTCACTTTCCCCCCTCTCTCATTCTCTCTCTGTCAAGTGTACATGCCCTCTGCTCCCCCTGAAAAAAAAATCAATTGCATATTTGAATTCTGTATATTATGTCCAACAAATAGATGTTGCTAGCATAGCTAAAATTGTTTCCTTTTAATATATGCTTGAAAAAAATCAAATTTAGTGGGTGCACTATATAAAAATGGTTAACGTAAATGCTCTGTAGTGAAAGGGTATAAAGTGATCATATGGTCATGTAAGCTCTCTCTGTTTCTGATACTATTTTCTACATATTCATATGTTGTGTGTGTGTGTGTGTGTGTGTGTGTGTGTGTGTGTTGGTATAGTCATGCATCACTTAATAATAGGACACATTCTAATAAATGCATCGTTTGACAATTTTGTCATTTTGCCAACATCATAGAGTTTACTTATAGAAACCTAGAAACTATGGCCTACTACACCCCTAGACTATCTAGTATAGCCTATTGCTTATAGGTCACAAACTTGCATAGCACATAGTTGTACTGCACACTATACATGAACAGAAGCATTTGGGTATCTAAACATCGAAGCAGATACAATAAATACAGGATAAAAGATAAAAGCAGTACTACACCTATGTGGGCCACATATCATGAATGGAGTTTGCAGGATGGGGAGTTGCTCTGGGTGAGTTAATGAGTGAGTGGTGAGCATACATGAAGGCCTATTACAGTACTGTGTTCTTCTAAAGACTTATAAACACTGTACATGTAGGCTACCCTAACTTGAAAAAAATATATATATAAATGTATATATATCATAATAGAGGAATCTTACTACTCTAATTTTTTACATTATGTATTTTTTAATTTCTTAACTTTTGTAATAATATTTAGCTTAAAATACAAAGACATTGTACTGCTGAACAAAACTTCTTTATAGCCATATTCTATAAGATTTTTGTCTGCTTAAATTTATTTGTTATTGTGGGACCAGCAGTTGGTGTAATGGCTATGTCACTGGACTTCCATGTAGTCAACCATGGTTCGAGTCCCGGACCCTGTAGCTTAAACTCACTCGGGGTATGTATGCGTGCATGTGCTCACAAGACCCCAAAAGGAGAATGTAGGAAAAAGGATTGCCACGTGGCCATCTTCCCAGGTGGTGACTTCTCGCTTTCTGTCTCTCTGCCTCTCTGTCTATCTGGCGAGTACACACACCCTATAGCATAAAACCTCTCCAAAAAAATAAATAAATTTATTTTTCACTGTTAAAAACTAAAACAAAACACACACATTATCCTAGATCTTCACAGAATTAGAGTCACCATTATCACTATCTTCCACCTCCACAGGGCATTCCACAAGAAGGGACATAAAAAAAAAAAAAAAAACGATTAAATCAAGAACTAGAGAAAATGATGAAATCCAGGTATGTGGGGAAGCATGTATGAGACAGCTGTCAGTGTAAAACAGCATACTGTTTTCCATACGCTTTATTTTTTTTTTTAATATGGAGAAGCGGTACACTTGAACATAACAGTAAAAAGTTCATGAAATACAAAAGGAAGTACCATAGTCATTTATTATCATTATCAAATCTTATGTACTATAAATAATTATAGGTGTTATACTTTTTTCTACTTACTTCACTGGCAGTGAAGTAAGCTTGCTTACACCAGCCTCACGACAAACATGCAATAATATTTTACTATGGTGTATGACAGCTACAAAATCACTAGGCAGTAGGTATTTTTTAGTTATCTTGTAATCTTATGGCCATTATAATATTAGGCATAGATATATATGGTCTATATTAGGACACTGAGAAATTCATGAAATATTTTTCTATATTTTTCTGTTTAAAAATGTGCCATCCCTTTCCCGATGACCCAATATATACTGTATGCTGTGCATTGAGTAAAAATCATTATGAAGCACATAACTGGAAATAATCTAAATGCTTATCTATATAGGAATGCATATTTAAATGTGCATATACATATTTCACATGTATCTCCCTAGCTATATAGACCCATGTAAGTGTTAATTAATATATTTGTTTCAAATATCTACATTTGTTTTTAAGGGACATGTAAAACTTTATTATTATTTTACCCACTTAAAAACCAGTGAGTAATAACACGGGAAGAATGCTAGCCAGGTCTTTGTTATCAAATTTTCATTAGATGCTGCTACAAAGCTAAAAAGTCCCCTGTAATTTCTTCAGAAACTATTTTTCAGAATGACCATTAACTAAAACTGCAAAATTAAGTTGCTCACAAAACAAGTACAATTAGAAAACGCTGACTGTAATTCAACTATGCCATAGGGTGAAAACAACTAATTTGCTTTGTTTTCTCCAATAATATAAATTCTGCTGACAAGGAAATATGATAGCAATTTTTTCAACTAAATTTATATTTTGTTTAACCAAGCTAGAAGTCAGGTACTAACGTTCATTAGGGTGACCTGAGGGTTTAAACAGAAGAGTGTCTTGCTAAATAAGTTGATCTACTGCTAAACATTGTCTATAGATTTTTCAGTTCTTGGCTCCAGTTGTGAGATTTCAAAGAAGCATAGATGTGAAGTAAGCATTAAAGAAAACATTTCCAATAGAATTTTCTGTTACTTGCGTATTTCCCAATTAATTGAAGGAGAACATGTATAAGACTTGTGCTGTCAAATATTAATTAAAATAAAAGGATCCAATTCATATTCAAGAGCCTAGGGATGGTTTATATTTGTAATCCATGAATGCCTATAACACAGAGAAAAATCATGCTGATATGCATTGAGAAATACTGATTGCAGACTTCAAATACATTTTTCATTAAATCTTTATGACTTAAAAATCCTGTGAACTATGTTTTATTTTTTAATTTAATTTATCATATCTTTTTATATCACATTGAATCACATATATCTTTGCAGTGTATTACATTTCTTTTACCAGCATAATTATCATGTATGTCAGTCAAGACAAAGACACCACTATCCACATCATCAAATAGCTTTTCATCATTTTTTTCAGATTATTATTATTTATTCTCATTATTTTTTAAAACATTCCATCACTACATATCATTTGGCTTGTAAAAATAATTTACCGAACATGAAATACTTCTCAGACAAGTCCCGTTGAGAATACTATACATGTTATATCATCCACAGGTAATAAACCATTTCTATGTCCCACTACTGTTACCTCTTTATTTGTTCTCTTGCTATCCTTCTCTATACTCTTCCCTCTTCCCCACCCCAGCCCCATTCTGCACTTAATCAGCTATTGTATTTTTAAAGTTTATTCATTTTATTCATGATAGAATGCATATGTGTACAAATGTTCATCCTGAGTACAAGACACACAGATAGGACATCCATGACATGAAGTCCATCATGCTGCAGTTCCTTTCTCTTAGTTCTTCAATCATCTCATGCACATGGTGGGTTTCAGACATGCCAGGCAAGACATCCTAATCCATGGTCAGCAAGGTGGTTTCCATCATTGCACTCTGGCACATTAACGATGCCAGACTACAGTCACCTATTACTTTTAACAACACCCAGTGACTAGTAAAATCCTATTATAATATATTATTATGATTTATTTATATAAACAAAATGCCATTTTGCACCCGGATCCTAGCTTATTACAGTTTCATTTCTCCTAAGGCAAGCTTCACTGAGCTGCTAATTATTTATGTTCTTATTTTGGCTAAGACTGGGTACTTAATCAGCATGGTTAAAATCTAAAATGCAGTCAGGCTGTCTAAGCAATTGCAGTTTTTATTGTCTGATTTAATTTAATTCTTTTTTTCCCCTCTTTCATAAATGTAACCTAGAAGCATTGAAGGAGTTTGCCAGTTGGAAGAACAAGGAAAATTACTTGACCTCTCCTAAACTTGAGCACTTAGTGAAGATGTTGTAGCTCTGTGTCATACAGTCTTGCTTCCTTTGACATCTGTTTAAATTTATGTAGAGTAGGCTGTATAATTTCCTTTGGGTTCTGTACCTGCATCTTTCTAATACTCCTTTTTGCTGGCCAGCACATGAAATTAATCCCTTTTACAACTAAAACCACTTATCAAATAGCCTTCTATTTTCACTGCAGGGGAAAAAAATGGATTTTAAGTGATATATTTAAAGATGAAAAAAAAAGTCCAAACTAGGCATAAGTCCATAAGAGCATAAAAATTCAGGAAGCTCCAAAGATCCTAAAATGCCCTGTTGGGCCTTCTAGTAGCACTTTTTAATTTTTTTTTCCCAAAATACTTGACATTCTCTCTAAAATACATGCTCATGTATTCGGTCTCAAAATATTCTCTTACTGGAGTCAGCAGGTGGAGTGATGGTGAAGGTACTGGATTCCCACGTAGCCGGCTGCAGTTCAAGTCCCAAACCTAGTGACTTGCTTTCTCACTTTCCCCTTCTCTCTCTCTGTCTGGTCAAAGTAAAATACAATAAATAAAATTAAGTAAGTAAATCATTCTTTAAAATAAATTATTTTATTTGGGGGTATTTAATGGAAAAAGTAAAACGTCAATTTTTAATTATGATTAATGTGTTTGATAAGAGATTCTGTGTTCAAATATAAAGAGATTTTATTTAAAGTCTCTTGTGCAATGTGCTTAAAATGAGCACAAATAAGTTTTTTTTTTCCTTACATTCATTCATTCTTTTTCATTATTCTTTTACTTTATTTTATACAATCTGTATGTCACTACAGCTTGTAAAATGAATTTACCCAACAGGAACACAGCTCTCACCAGTCCTGTTAAAGATATCATCATGTTATCATCAACAGACAACCCACCATTTCTGTGTCCCTCAGATGCCTTGCCTCTCTATTTTCTCCTTGATTCCTTTCCTCTCAATCGCCCCATTTCCCACCCTCTTCCCACACTGTCTCCATTGTCTCCATTTTCCATGCTACTGTAATCCTCTAATATCCTGGTTTCTACTATTGCAGCCTTATTTACAATTGCTAGGACACAGAGCACATGTAAGTTTTAAAGACATGCTGCAGTATAGCAGTCACACACTACATGTTTCCAACAATGAGGAACGACATGTGTGATGATATCCTATAACACGCAAAGGGAACTGAAAATTTCCAAACACCTGGTGATGTTCTAATCGACTGGCATTAAAAACATGGAGGCATGCTGCATTATTCTCATGTTTGTGGTAGTGCTAATGGAAACAAAACTACTGCACTGCTGGTTCTACAAAAGTATATGACATATTACTATGTATTTTGCTTATTTTCTTTAACTATATTGTATAACAGTACCCAGTGTCACCATGGTAGCAGCTTCTTACATCTGTTTACTGTGTCTCTTGATTGCACCGTTTTCTCTTATTCTTGATTTAATCTTAGGTTGTTTTGTTCATCAGAGCCCTTCCAGTGGAACAAAATATGAATGTGGAAGACAGTGTTATTTATGAGAGTGATCCTGCATAATTCTAGGCTAATGTATATATTTTTGTCTTAGTTTTTAACCAAAAAGTTTAAGCAATGAAAGAAAAATGAAGAGAAAAGACTTACGGGATAAGGAATAAAGAAAGCAAATATTTTCATACAGGTATAAAACATGTATGTGTTTAAGCTAAATATGAATATAATAGAGTTGAACAGTTAAAAATCACCAAGCGTATAAAGTTAGACATGTACTATAAACTAAAGAGAATTTATTATTAAATAAATGAAGTTTTTGTTTTGTTTATTTGTTTTATAAATTTAAGGTAGCCTATGGGTCCAGTGTCTATGAAGTATACAGTACTACACAAGAATGTCCCAGGCCTTCACACTCTCCACACCCTCATTGACTCACCAAGAGCAACTTCCAGTCCTGCAGGCTCCGTTCATAAGGACTATCCTGTATAGATGTATCATTTTTAAAATTTTTGTGCCATATTTTTACTGTATATTTTTAATGTTCAATACACAAATATTTGCAATTGCTTTATAATTGCCTGTACTCTGTACAGTTTCATTCCGTACACTTCGATAGCCTATGGTCAGTATACAGCATAGGTACAGAGTAGGCTATACCATTCTAGATTTCTTTAAGTGTACTCTATTATATCCGTCACAAGGAGGAAACTATCTAAGGACGAACTTCTCTAAATGTATTCCCGCTGTTAAGAAACACATGGCTACCTTCATCTTTAAATACTAGAAAGCTTACTCCAGGGATAACTGTATACATGTACAGTTATTATAACTGTATTACATAAACAGCTGTATACATTCCATTTATATGTGAAAAATTATATATGGGAAAGAACTATTAATATAGAACTTGAATAATTAAATGGAAAAAGTGATATTTTTAAAGTGAAAATTTTCAGGTCATCATGTGGTTAAGGTGCTGGACTCCCACATGACTTTTCACGTGTTGGACCAAGTGTCTTAAAAATCATACCAGGTGTGCATGTACACATACTCAAAATCCCAGGAGGAGAATGAAGGGGAAAGGATTGTAGTGGAGTGGTCATTTCCCCTGGGGGATGAGCTCTCACTTTCTCTCTCACTGTCTCTCCCCATATGTGTCCTATGACAAAAAGTTTTAAACAAACAAACAAAAAGAAAAATAAAAAAATATCAATACCACCAAAAACCTTACCCTTAAAGACCAATAGGAAATAAATAAATATTTAGTTTGTGTTTTAAAACTTAGTATGTCTTACAAGGATCAATATGGGAAAAGTAAGATATATAAGTGAAAAAATAAGAAAAGCAATATTTATCAAAAATATCATCTACTAATATATAAGGCAGCTTATATATCAATAAATTTGAAAAGAGAAAAATATAGGTAATTCACATATACAAAAAATAATTACAACTGACCAATATGTCTATGAAAATATGTTCTATTTTATTTATCATTATGGAAATAAGATTTTAAGCAAAAAAATGAGATAGAATATTTCCTCTGGCAGATTACCAAGGATGATATTATTTGAAAATATAGAGCTCTGGCTAAGGTTGTCAAGAAATAGGCAGACTCGGGAACCAGCAGTTAGCATTATGGCTATGTCGCTGGACTCCCACGTAGTCGACCAGTGTTCGCGTCCCGGACCCGGTGGCTTAAAACTCACGCCGTGTGCGTGCGTGCCCAAGATCCTGAAAGGAGAGTGGAGGAGAAGGGATTGTGGCGTGACCATCCCCCCTGGGGCGTGATTTTTCACTTTCTGTCTCTATGTCTCTGTCTGTCTGGCGAGCGCACGCACCCTATAGCAAAAAGCCTCTCCAAAAAAAAAAAAAAAAGAAAGAAAGAAAGAAATAGGCAGACTCATGAATTTCATAGTAAGATAAATAAATGCTATAAATAGCCCCACATCACTTCCTACCAGGATTGTCAACAAATGAGTCTTGGTTATGTGAAATGTTGCCTCCAAATGCCAAATTAAATCTAAAATTTTCAGTTTTAAATCCATTAGGGTTTGGGGATTTCAGAAAAGATTGTGGACCAGTAATTAAAAATATGTAATATTAACTATAATTATATACCTGAAGATGTTCATAATAGCAGTGTTTTGGAATAAAACAAAAGTAACCCTACTGAAAATATGTCTTGGAAATACTTTTAAAAAACCCTGCAACACATTACATATATTAACACAACCAACAGCTGTCAATTATAAGGTGTCCTGAAAGGAAAAAAAAAAGAAAGAACGAATCCAAATATTTTCAGCATAGAGGACTTCATTAGAGAAATGTTACAGAAGCATTCAGAGTGATGAAAGACTTATTTTGAATAAATAGCCTACTGGTTAGGGGAGTTAGATTCCATACTGCCCATCATAGCTTGAATCCTGTCCTCAGCTGCTTGAAAAACATACCCGGTTTGTGTGTATGTGCCTACTTGACTAAAATTCTGGTGGGATGGGGAAATGGAGGAGTTGTGGCCTGATCATGCCCCACTGTGAGTGGTGGTTCTCCCTCCTTTCCCCTCATCAAGCACACATGCTTAATGGCGGTAAAAAAATAAGCGAAGAAAAAGAGCAAAGAATAGAAATTTAAAAATAAAAATAAAAAAATAGACTGAAGCACCTTAAAGAGAAAGTGATAAAGTGATTTTACTCAGAAAGTTGCTTGGCCCCTAGAGGCAAAGAATCTGAAATGGGAGTAGCGTTAACAAATCTCATAATCTCGTACACACCTGAGGATGCGGGAAAAGAGGCTGTTCTTAGCCACCCCTCCCAAAAAGTTTTACACTTTATAGCTTATTAATGTTCAGCTCAAGATATTTTTAACTTAAATTGTATTTTTTCCTATCCACTTCTATTTTGTAATTAGGTTCTTTAGCTTCCAAATATAGTTTTTGTTTAAGATTTTATATTCCCTCCATGAGTGAAAGATATAGAGACAGAGAGATAGAGAGAGAGAGAGAAAGAGAGCTGCCCAAACAGTCTTGGTGCCTCAATCCATCACTAGTTTCAACCAGTAATGAATCATAGATTTTTCTTTGCCACTGAATAAAGACCTTATACATTTTTGTATTTGGTACATCTTGTATGTACATTTGTATCACCTTCCACCTTTTCCACTCTTTCTCTTGTGTATTACAGTTCTCTCTACATTTTGAGCTTCATCAGATCTTATAACTGTTTTCAGCAGTCAGTATTGTTTTTGACTTAGCCACAAGTTTGCATCCTTATTCCTTTTCATCCCTTCCTACATTACAGTGTTTCTACCTGGATTCATTTTCTTTCCCCATAAAGGAGTTTACATGCTTTAAGTTTCCTTTGGTGGAATTCTGCTGGTGATTGCTTCACTCTTCTTTGTGTTTGTCTGAAAATATCTTTGCTTACCTTCATTTCTGGGGATACTCCTTCTATAAAAAAATTCTTTGGGGTGCAGTTATTTTTCTCAGCACTCTCTTTATATATCTATTTGAATTGTTGTTGTCTTATCTTCACTATTCCTGTTTATAAATTAACTGTCAATCTTATTGGTATCTTAAAGATCAAGTGTCTTCATTTGGTTTTTAAGTTTTCTTTTCTTTCTTTCTTGTATAGCAATATAATCTAGGTGTGCCTTTCTCTTTATCCTGATTGTGCATGTGTGTTCGTGTGTGTGTGTGTGTGTGTGTGTGTGTGTGTATGTTTGGAATTGATTTATTTTTAGATCTCCTTCAAGTTCTATAATTACACTCAATCTTCATCAGTTTTAGAAAATTATATATTACTTTCTCAAATATTGTTTATGACTCAAATTTTCTCTTCTTTTGGAACTTGATTAGATCATGCTATCACAAATTGTATTGTCTTAAATGTCACTGGATATTTCAAATCCACTTTAGGTGCATCAGTCCAAACAATTTACCTTGATCTAACTTTCAGCATTCTTGTTTTTTATTCTGCTGCATCTAATGGATTGTTCAACCAATTTTTTAAAATTCGTAATTTATTATTGAATCGTTCAGTTCTTAAATTACCATTTGGTTTACTTAGGTTTCCTTTGCAAAAATTCTCTTTTTCTTATTATATATTCAAGTTATAGGAATTTACACATGTGTATTTGATGGCTTCAACATCACTATTCGTTGTGGCTATGAATTACTATATTTTTATGTTTTTCTAATCTTCAGTTATTTTATTCTCCTTTTATGCCAAGCTTTGTTTTTAAACAAAATTCCCTAAATTCATATATAAAAAATTATACAGTGTGTGAAAGATTTTTCTTTTTTCACTATCCTCCAGTGCCCAGGGAAAAAAAAAAAAGTCCTTTATGCAGTTGACTGTAGACCATATCTGGTTCATGCTTCTGCCTAAAATTTAATCCTTTCAAGTCTCCATCCCCAAAGACTAGAGGGTTAACCGAGGCCTCTTTTTTCTTTTTGTTGGTCCCTGAACTCAGCCTGTGCCTCTCCTGAACTGCGAGATCATTGACTCTCTGCTTTACTTTACAGTTCCTGAGCAGCTATTTTTATGATTTCCTTACCTGAGTTATCACCTGTGCTCAGTGTAAAGTTGAAAAATGTCTTTCAGAAATACATACTCAGACTGTCTGGGTCATTTCTCTGTGCTTTTCTTTCCTCCTAGTATACTGCCCTGTATTTTCTGTTGTTTTGGAAACTGTAAATTTTAGTGATTGTTTTATCAGCCAAGGGAGTGTGTGGCAAGGCCTAGGTTGCTGCTCTCTGTTTGGTCCTGTGTCCTATGCCAAGAACTGGCTAAGGGTAAGAAAGAAAAAAGCTGCTGTGAATGCAAGGCTCACCTCAGTGAAAGACCCTGCCCTACAGGACTTGGGCTCTCCAGGGTGGGCAGCCTTTGTTGTTTTATAAATGCCTTCTGTGCTTTTTAAATATTTTATTTATCTTCGGTAACCCTTTAAAGTTGTATGTTAGTTTAAAGTCAGTTACACTCGGCTGAAATATGTTTTTCTATCAACATCAGTTTTTGCAGTTTAAGTGTTATACACACATTTTATATATGTGTGCGAATATATATATATATATATATGCACATATTAATTCACATATGTACTATTTATAAATTATGTATATTCAGGTATAATATATAAATTACATAGAATAGAATAATGACTATTAGATGTAAATATGGATGAAGGCTCTTTACAACTACTACCAAATATAATTCTACTCCATAGAATTTAATAAGAACTAGGTTGTTGATATTGCATAAAACCAAAATAATGTTCTATATTAAATTTATATTCATATTTTCAAAATATAATTTGTACACATTAACAACACGTTAACTGAATGTAACAACTATTCATAGTAATAAAGACTTTAAACTTTGCCAAAATCAACTTTCAAATATTTCCTTTTGATTTTTTAAAGCAGATGAAAAATTCAAAGCAATTATTATTTGAATTATCTTCTGAGTGTCACTCTAAAGTCTCTAATAATTTTCGCATGAACTGAAATCCTGTCATGATTTGTCAAGGTTTTCTGACAATGAAGCCAATACATCTACATCAGTGATCATTGCTTTACTTTGCATATGTCTGAGAGAAAACTGGGGAAATGAGCCACATGAATATAGAAGAACAGTGATAATATTTAGATAAAATGATATTGTTCACAGTATAGGAAATGTATCTTCTGCAGTTGCACCTACTAAATCATTACCTTGGGAACATTTTCTTGAAATATATTTTTACATTAAAATAGATGATGACAATTTTAACTCTGCAATTTTTTAAAATTCTGGTTTCATGTCACTCTGATTTTGTCTTGTGACAATTATTTGTTCAGCCTCTAGAATAAATGATAACTTTTGTAAGTACATTTTTCTAGCCACAAATTTATGAAATTAAAAATCTGTACTTATATATATGTTGCATTATTTTCATTATTTCTTTACACTAAATTGTTTGATCTGGTTTTTTTTTTTTTTTTTTTTTGAGAGGTTTTTGCTATAGGGCGCGTGCGCTCGCCAGACAGACAGAGACAGAGAGACAGAAAGCGAGAAATCACCCCCCAGGGGGGATGGTCACGCCGCAATCCCTTCTCCTCTATTCTCTTCTTGGGATCTTGGGCACACACGCACACGCACCCAGCATGAGTTTTAAGCCACCGGGTCCAGGACACAAACCGCGGTCGACTATGTGGGAGTCCAGCGACATAGCCATTACGCTAACTGCTGGTCCCTAAATTGTTTGAGCTTTTGACCAACAAACATGATTGTTGCAGAAGAGAGGACAATTAAACAATAAATTATATAAATAGGAGGAGAAGCAAGGAAACAGGCCATCTGAAGACACCTTCATGTCTCCTGAGAACTAGTGATTTTAGGGAAAAAAATAAATGAAGATTTTCTACTGATAATTCAGCCTCCAGCCCATAAACTCAAGTGGTAGGGGCTCCCTCAAGCCTTCTCTCTGCCTCTGCCTCTCTCTGCCTCTGTCTCTGTCTTCCCATATTTTTGTAATTTTTCCTTTTTAAAATTTTTTAAGATAAACCATTTTCTGGGCTTTCAGCCCCCCTCTCCTCTTCCCAACCCAGGACAGAGAAGGGAACAGGCCATCTGAAGACACCTTCATGGCTCCTGAGAGCTAGTGATATCACATGGCTTTCTAATTTTTTTTAAATGATTTTTTTTTTACTTTTTTTAAGGTTTTTCCTTCTCTTTTTTTCTGTTTCTTGGTTGTTTTTTACTGTTGTTTCTCTCTCTATGTTTCCTTTTCTGCACCCTCCTGGACACTCAGATTGAACTTCAAATTTGGGAAGAAACACACCATCAATCAGATGACTAGAAATCACCACAGGACCATAAGAAATATGGGAAAGCAAGAAAATATCTCTTCTCCAAGGGAAAAGAATAGCTCCTCTTCATTCACAGACAGTTCAATGGAAATCATGGAAATGTCAGATAAAGAATTTAGACATTCATAATGGCAAAGCTAACAAGAGATGGAAGAGAAGAGAGACAATGAACTGCTGAAGAGAAAGGAGAAAGGAGCTGACAAGTTTCAAGATGTGAGGAAATTCTTGCAAGACCTAAAAGAGGAATTACACACTTTACAAAAGAATCAAATGGAACTGTTAAAGATGAAGGCTATAATACAAGAAGTCAAAATCTCCCTTGAAAGTATTAAAAGCAGATTAAACCATACAGAAAATAGGATCTCAGATGTAGAAGGGAAAATTGCTGGTCTAGAAAAACCCACCACGAAGACTGAGAAAATTGCCCCAAAATTTGACAATAATATATAAGAAATACTAGATACCATCAAATGTCCAAACATCTGGATAATTGGCATCCCAGAAGGCGAAGAGATTCATAAAGGTATTGATAATCTATTCCATGAAATCCTTCAAGGAAACTTTCCAATCCTAGAGAGGCACTCAAAGATCTAGTCCCAAAAAATACAAAGGACCCCAAATAGAATCAACCCAAGGTCTTCTCCAAGACACATTATAGCCAGACTGACCAAAACCACAGAGAGAGATAAGATACTAAGATTGGCAAGAGAGAAACGGCAAGTCACCTACAAAGGATATCTCACCAGGCTAACATCAGACCTCTCATTGGAAACAATGTGAACAATGAAAGAATGAGAAAATATATTCAAAATGTTAAGGGAAAAGCAATTTCAACCCAGAATACTGTACCTGGCAAGATTAACCTTCATATGGGAAGAAAAGGTAAGAACATTCTCAGATAAACGAAACCTGAAAGAATTTACCAGCACCAGACCAGATCTCCAAGATGTTCTCAAGGGAGTGCTATATCAGGAAAATTAAACGCAGACACACAGAAATAAGAGTTCAAAAACTAAGAAAATGGCCAACTTAATCATAGGGACAAGTCTAGAGTTGAATATTATATCCCAGAATTCAATCGAGAAGATTGAACCACAACAGAAGATAAAGTACATGAGACTGAACTGGTGAAATAGCATTCTGTGACTTTTGACTAAAATATTGCTGTTTTTCTTCTAGTCTTTGTAGTCCAGTTTTAAGAGTTTTTGTCCATTATTGTGCTGTTAGTAAGTTCATATACCTACTATTTTAACAGAATACTAACCTGTTTCCAGGCTTTAAGTTTTAAGCAAAATTCCTTACAAATTCAAAACTGCTTTTCTTGAAATTACCAACTGAACTTGCTACTGAAAGTAGTTAGATTATTTAAGAAATTGTGTGATCCCACCATAAAATGTGGAGGAAAAAGGAATGGAAGACAACTATAGACACCAGAGATAGTGAGAGAAGAGAGTGGGAAAGGGGAGAAGGTCAGACATAGGGTAAAAAACATATATATACATATACATATGTATGAAAGTAGAAATGGAATATTATTGATGATAACATGCTTGTTTTTTTTTTTTTTTTTTTTTGAGAGAATTTTGCTATAGGGTGCATTGCACTCACCAGAAAGTCAGAGAGAGACAGAAAGACAGAAAACTAGAAATCATGCCCCCCAGGGGGGATGGCCAGGGCTGCAATCCCTTCTCCATTCTCCTCTCAGGATCCTGGGCATGAATGCACACATGCCCAGTGTGAGTTTAAGGCACCGGGTCCAGGACTCAAACCGTGGTTGACTACATGAGACTCCAGCAACATGACATAGCCATTACACTAACTGCTGGTCCCCAAACTTTTTTTCTTGAAATTGAAAAAAAAAAATGCATATTTGGTGACAGCAGTAAGCTATATAGCCCCAGATAGGTGCTACTTTATAGTATGTACATTCTACTCACTGAGGTTTATGCCTAAAATCAGACTTGGGTTCATGGATATGTATACATCAGCTGCACTTGCTACTGGAAATATTTAGATTAATTAAGTTCATTAGCAAATAAATAAAATGTGGGAAAAGGCACAGAAAGCAGCCATGGATACCAGAGACAGTGTGGGAGGAGGGTGGAACACAGCAGAGGGTGAGAGGAAATCAAAGATGCAAAAAAATAAATAAATACATAAATAATGCAAAATATACAGGAAACAATTGGAAAATTATTTGTTGGCAATAACACGTATGTTGATGTGTTTGATTGTGCTAATATACAATGTATTCTGGATGGGAAATCTCGTTTTGTATGCTGTAATGATGTGTAGTGAATGAATGTAAATAAATAAATTTAAAGTTAAAAAATAAAATGAAATGAAAAAATAGGTTATATCAATGGATTTAAATTTATAAAATAAAAATTTATGTAATATAGATTTTTCTAAAAAAGGTACAAAACTACTATTGTAAACCTTTAGACTACTCTATATGTGCTCTATATAATCATTTTCTGCTATCATTTCTTGTACAATTTCACTGACTCCTAACCTGCAGCTTTCCTGGTTTCCCAAAATCCCCATTAACAGGGGACCAGGCACCTGCTTTCTTTTCTCAACTTACAGTCCAAGACTTGACACAGACCCCTGACAGAGGGAAGCTACATCACACTTCTCTGCCTTTTAATGACTACAGCAAGATGTTAGCTTTCCCTATGGCTTGTGGTGAGGTACATGTTATTTTGTCAGTATTCTATCCGTAGGAGATCTTACCTATGATTCTTCCAGGTAGGCTCAACAGAAGAAAGGCCTTTACTCCCTTGCTTCAGATCTAGTGATGCATTATGGAAAGTCTTTTAACTCCCCATGTACCCACTAATACACGACACGTATTAGGAACTGAAAGTCAATTGGGAGGTGGTCCAAATCCTCCTAGCTTGTTTGAATGCAAGTATAAATAAAATTTCTTATAAATGTTATTGTTTAAATGACCAATGTTAAACTGCAAGTTAAAAGGGACAGTGTATGTAAACCAGGATTTACAAAGGCAAACCATGATGTATAAATTATTCATGAAACAGGTAAAATATGATTATTTGTGAAATGTTTAACATCAATTTTGTTTCCCAGAAAAAAATGAAAACCCTGTATAGCACATATTATAAATTGTGGCCATTTTAAATAAGAAGGTAGTTCAAAATATCAATGAGGCAGCTACAGGAAATCCTCCACATTGTTGAAATGTTGCTGACAACCTAATAGGAAATGTATTTATATCAATCAATGTATTGACATCAATCTGAGACCTTTCTTTTTTTATTGATTATTTTACTTTTATCAGTATTTTTACCATAACAAGTGTACACTCACCAGAGAGAGAAAGAGAGAGACTGGGAAAAGGAATTCTCCTCTTGAAATTTTGGGCATGCATGCTCAAATGCCCTGCACGATTTTTAAGCCACCGGGTCTAGAGTTCAAACCGCCGTTGGCCATGTGGGAGTCCAGCGCCTTAGCCACTAAGCCACCTGCTGGTACCTTTTAAAAATATTTTATATGCTATTTTCTTTTATTTATGACAGAACACATGGGTGCATGAAAAAAAGAACAGATAGAGGGAAGCACTCTTCCCACACTTCAAGTTACATAACATCAGGATCCCCTTCCAGCAGGCCTCCCATCAATGGGATCTTGGGGACTTCATTGAATGCCCTGATGTTTCAGGCAATTTGAGCAGCAGCTGCCACGTGGAAGCTGGCTTCTTTTGAGCAAGTCATTACCTGTGTGCCATGAAGCCAGCCTAAGTCCTTTCTTTTGAAATGTATTATAAAACTATTTTGTGTATCAATGGATACTTCAGCAAAAAACAGTAATCTGAATGGGACATGTGGAGGAGTTTAATGAGCAAAGTAAAAAAAAGTAGAACAAAGCAGGGTGTACTGAAAGCACAAAAAAATAATGTAATAAATGTACTACCCCCAGGTTCGTAAATATGATGTTGTTACAATGCAGACCCAAAGGGGCCAAGGGTGGTGCTGGATATGAGAAGCCAGAAAAAGGAACTGTGGGGGAGGGAAATCAGCCAAGAGCTGTTTCTTTTGGTCTAGTGACACATCAAGACATAGAGAAAATAATGGGTGAGAAAATGCCTTTGCCTCATTTTAACCCTCTAGTTGATCTCCTTCTGGGGCTGCCCATTGGTGGCAATTGCCTGGAAGGCAGAAGGCAGCAATCCAGCCTCCATCTTGAGGCTCTGGAGCAGAACTAGGCTGACAAAGAGCTCTGCAGGAAAAAAACAAAAGATAAAGAGCAAAATGTTCCTTCTTCCTTTTACATAATGAAAACATGTAACTGATTTTACTTTGATATCTGTCTTTGTTGCCAGAAAAATCTAATTCAAATTATATTTCTCTTGTCTTAATTTATCTTAAGTACCATTTATGAAAAGGATTCTTAAATCATGTAAAGAACAAGAAAAAACGTATCGATTTTTTAAGAGACCTAATAATTGAAAATTAATATTTAATTTTTAAACATTACCCAGAGCTACTGTTTTAGATATTTTTCTTAATTGTGTCCTTGCAGCGTCCGTAGTGAGGGAGAAAACAAAGAGCAGCCCTTGACATTCAGAGGTGACCTGACACTTCTAGTCAGGCCACGTTATTCTCCTGTGTAACAGTCTCACAGAACACCAACCTCAGACAAACTCTTAAGATTATAAAATGAGAAAAAGCAAAGTCACTTCATAAATTTGTCTAAGCACAAACAAAACCAAGGTTATTCTGCAAATGCAAAACAACAAACTTTTCTGCCAGACCAGTGACAGCTAGCTCTTTCCTGCTCAATCGTATTATTGCTTCTAGACATTATCTGCCCTAGAGCAAAACCTTGATTCCTAGAACCTTTTCACCAACCTCCCAACCGACACTCAAATCCTGTAATAGAGTCCCTATAATTCCCTCTTACCATGACCTAGTAGTTTCATATAGGAAGGAGTCCACCCTCACTGGCTACAAAGAGTAATAAATCCAATTTGTTTAACTATAACTGTGTTGTAGGTCGTTTTTGGCTGAAGGGCATTGGTAATAGGTCTCCTTGTAGAGAAATTTCTCTGTATCTTAGTCAGGGCTAGCATTTCCACATAACTTTGTTAAAATAATACAATAGATATTGTGAAAAGGCTAAGTCATCATAACTTTTTAAAGACATGCTATGTCTTGAGGTGCAAACCTTAGGATATTTTAAAGTAAATAAATTATCATTAGCAGCGATTATTTTAAAAGGACAATTGCTGAAATCTTTTTAATAACTGAAATTGTAGGCTAATTATGAAAATTCCCCAGTGATATTCATTCCTTCCAGGTATGTTTCACTTCAGTGGAAAATGGTATTAATTGTAGAACAAGAAGATGACAAGCAATTAAATGTCTTCCTAGAGGAATTTTTCAACCCTAATCCTTGTATCAAAATAGATGTAAGAATAGAAATAATTGAAGAAAAATGAGAATTGTATTTAAAATATTAATCCAATGTATTTTCAAAAATAGCTCTTAGAATTAATATATTTAAAACATTTTTTTAATTGGGGAAAATAAAAGTTTTTATTCCCTATAAGTTTGGAATATTTTCAGAACTCAATTTCTTAATGACTAAACTAGGAAACTTCATAATTTTCTTTTTTTACAGGTTTTTATTTGCTATAGGGCATGTATGCTCGCCAGACAGAGTCAGAGAGACAGAAAGCGAGAAATCACCCCCCAGGGGGGGATGGCCATGCCACGATCCCTTCTCCTCCATTCTCCTCTTGGGACCTTGGGCACACACGCACACGCGCCCGGTGGGAGTTTAAGCCACCGGGTCCAGGACGCGAACCGCGTTGACTACATGGGAGTCCAGAGACATAGCCATTACGCTAACTGCTTGTTCTAGGAAACTTCATAAATTTTTTTGATCATCTGTTATTTTATTGGGAAATTTTTGCAAGGTATTGAAAAAATTAAAATGCTTTTTGCATAAAAAAATTATGATGTAGACAAAATAATACATTATAAAGCTTGTACCTGTGAACTAGACTGATCAATTATTTATTATATACAGCTTACATGAATTATTTAGCATCTTAAAACTCAATTGTTTTACCCCACAGTACAAAAAAGATTTGTTGGTCCATAGGTAATCTTTATATCATGGAGATAGCGTCAATGCTATTGCTATTAGCGGTGACTTCTTTTTTGTCTTTATATTAGTGGGCCTGACCCTCTGGGTGTTATTTAGCCACCAAAGTAGCATAGACACCACAATTTTACTTTCCAAGAATTTCTATAAAGAAACCGTAGAGAAAGTGCTTCAATTTTTTTCTAAAACATGTTTCCTTTCAAAGAACGAGGGCAAGGATTAGAACTTGCCATTAAACAGGTATTGGAAAAATTTACTGCCTACAAATATGAACTCAGAGTCAGACAAAGCAACAGAATTACAGTCATCAAAGAAATTCAGGGAATCCTTTTATATCTAATTCAAAGTTAGGCTTTTAATAGGATCATTCAGGTTTTTTAAAAAGATATTTTCCTTTTTTATTCATGATAGAGTACATGCGTGTGCACATGAGGAAGAGACAAAGAGAGCAATAAAGTAACCCTCAATGAGGCCTGGTCATGACATACTCCTTCTTCCTCCAGTTCACCAACCCATTAGGATCCTGAGCATGCGCAAGACCAGCAAGTTGCATCTAGGCCAGGATTCGAACACCAGTTGGCCATGTGGGATCTGGCTTCCTCTGCATCATATTTAATCATTGCTCTTTGGTTTGGTCTTAATAATCTCATTTTTTTGTCTGAAGTTCCAACTGCATTCACTTTCTCAGAAATTCCTTCGTTGCAAATCCAACTAGACTGGTGGTAGTGCCAACTGAGAGTAGCTTGTTTTTATATATATGATTTTTTTCTTGTTGCTATGTGCTCATATATTGGAGACAATAATCAGAGTAGAGTCTGAGTGATGCTTACTTGACAAAATCTTCATGTCTCTTCCCCCATAGCATTGCGACACTCCTGAACTCCTTTAATTTAATTCCCTGATGATAAAAAGAAGATAATGTATTGTGGTCTATATATATCAAGTGATTAATTTACCTGCTAATTGTTTCTCTCTCCGTTCACAATGCTATACTGACATATCCAAAAATTTTTCTAAACTTACAGACAAAATTCCTTTCTTTAATCTTCTATTGAAATTTAATGTTTTCTTACTATAAACACCTAATGTCCTGTATGAGCAAATTCTGTCATGTAACCATTTTCTCTTTGTTAGACAAAGCATGACTGGTTTTGAGTCTTTATTTTGAGTTAGGCACTTGTTGCTCTATCTTTTTTAAGACTTAGAAAATCACTTTAGATTAGACTTCATAAATGCCATTTTATAGATGAGGGAACAAAGACCAAAGAGATGAAATCATTTTCAAATATGTTAAGTTTGCTTATTTCATTGATGATAAAGAGCACATGCACTCACTAGAGTGAGAGGAGAGAGCGAAAGGGAGAAGCATGACAGAGTACCTTCACACTGCTCTCTCCTTTTCCCAGTTTCCAACCCTTCAGGATCTTGGGCATGTGCACACACACTTAGTGTGTTTTAAAACCATCTTTCAGGTTCAAACCTACAGTTGGCCATATGACTTCTAGCACTGAACTTTGCTTTGCTACTAACTGCATCATCAGTCTAGGCCTCAAGGAGATTAAATAATTTGTTCAAAGCCATACAATGTTTAAATGGCTCATAAGAGTTTGAAATCAAGAGTGTCTGTGGCCAAATGAAATATGTCTTCTTTTTATTATCCTATGCTATCTCACTGTTACATTTAACAAATAATCTACATTATACTAAGGAACCCTGAAAGAAAGACAATATAATAGGATCTACTGTATCTACTATGTATATTTATATATATATACACACATGTATAGTATGTCTACTATGTGATTATATATAAATGTATGTGCATACAAATGTGCATGTTTATACATATAAATAAATTAGTATAGTAAATATAATTGGTTACATATATTTTAGTTATCAACTGTGTAATTGACAGTACCTATGAGATTTTGAGTGTTTTTTGATTAAGAATAGTGTAAATCCATTTTCTTTTTCATTTGGTAGTTTGAAAATTCTAACCTTGCACTTGCCTCATCCCCCAGTACTTGTAAGAAAACCACACATTTAAGAAACTGATTTTTGAAATTAAGCTTTAATATAAACTTTATTTTATAACATGATTATTCTTCCTAAAGAGACTAGAACATTGAGTATTTTCATCCTGAAATTGTATTTTCATCCTGAATAACATTCAATATCAATAGTATCATTACTGAAGATGACAAAAGTTTTGCACAGGTTCATTAATTTTAAATTTAGTGACATAATTTTTCAGAGAGTTCAGAGAGTCCAATAGCTTGGGCCTCCAAACAAAACTCAATAGTTTTTCTTATATGTAATATTGTCACAACTATTTTTTGATTAATACATTCTCAAATTTCTGTGACAGTGAGTTATGTACACATTTATAATATGCTATGAGGTGGATACTAGTATCTTCAGTTTGTAAAAAAAAAAAAAAAAAGCAGAATGAGAATTCTGTGAGGAAACTAGACATCAGGTTTTATGTAGCTTTTCCCTGATCATGGAGCTAAAATCAGGTTTTAGTTAAAATCAGGTTGTCTTACATAAGAAACTCCAAAGCAGGACCAGCAGATGGCATGATGTTGCTTAACTCCTATGTGGTTGAAGATCATTTGAGTCCCACACGCAGCAGTTTAAAAGCCCCCGCTGGGCATGTGTGCATCCTTGCCTGAAATCCCAAAAGAATAGAGGAAAAGGGTTTGTGGTCTGACCATACCCCCCTCAGGAGGTGATTTCTCGCTCTCAGTCTCTCTGTGTCTCTCTAGTGAGCAAATGCACTGTACTATACAATTCTGCCCATAATAAAACCTGTGGCTATCTATATGTTTTCTTAAAAGCTGTATTTTTTTAAAGAATTATTGTATTTAATTTTATCTATTTTTAATTTGACCAGAGATGGGCAGAATGAGAGTGAGCATGAGAGAGAGACAGAAAGTGAGAAAGCAAGCCGCCAGGTCTAGAACTCATACCTTGGTCAGTCATGTGGGAGTCCAGTGCACTTAACCACTAGTCTACCTGCCCCAAAAGCTGTATTGTACTTGAAGTATATGTATCTGTTCCTCATAGTTAATTGGGACTTTAATTTGTAATCTAAATATATCATTAGTACTGGTTAACAGCATAACAGGTACATCATACATGTTTCCTGAGAAATAGATAAATAGATGTAAGTTTTTATACATTAATGGTGAGTTAATCAAGCACAATAGGGTAAAGGTAGGAAAGAAAATGAAAACTGCTTCAACTAGACTAACGAGAAAGTCATCTTTAGTGTCTTTTTCTAGCTTCAAGTTACGAGTTTCTGATGCTGGCTTCCCATTGGTCTTGAGCACATTAATCTGTGCCTCAAAAAGTGTGATTATTAATTAAGGGCAGAAAATTTTCTCTCTCCTTTTCAAATGCAAATATAAATCTTTTTCCAGTAAGAAGAGAAGCCTTTGTATCTTTGTAAAAGAAGAGGCAATGCATTACAAACTAAATTGAGAGTTTAATACATATTTCTCCATGGAGTTGTACAAAAGCCACTTCACCTTAGGAGCAAATGAACAACAAAATTATTTTTATAGTTCTCTATGCTCAATAGTTTGTTCATTTTAAACTTAGAAAATAGTGAAATAATATTAATTTAAAGTTTTCCAATTCCTCATCATTTCTTCTTACAGAGCAGTGCTTGACTTTTTTTCTCTTTAAAAGTCTTTTATAAAAATGAATATCCATTTTATATTAGCATAACCTTTAAACTTCATAAGTTGAAAAAGTACAAAGCTTGGCTTTATGCTGACTTCAGAAATAGCTATATCTTATGAGAAAGTTTTCTTGCCAGAGTTCTCTGGAGTTTCATGACCTTTGAGAATATGTGCTTCAATAACTACTAATTACAAGTTTGTCACTCAGGAAAAGTCAATTAGCAATAACGCATGCATTTCAGAAGAATATAAACTTTGAACTCTTCAATCATATGTTAAACTATATCATTGTATGTTGGCTAATATTTTATGCTATTTCATCTTTAATTAGTGTGTATCTCAAACAATCAAAATCTAAATATTTAACTCTCAAGTGTCCTCAATTCAAATTTCATATCAGTATTTTATTGAAAATTATAGTACATCAACATAACATCTTTGTAATTTTAACAAATGTCTTAGATGAAAACAATGCTGTTTTGCTTTTTTCAATATTTTTCCATTGCATTTCATCACTGTACATCTTTATAGCATACAAAATTGGTTTTCCCAGCATGAATATAGTTCATATTAGTGAAGTAAAAAATATTACATTACATTATCATCAACAAATAACTTTCCATTTTTGTATCTGATCAATATTTTTTCTCCTTTTTCCCTTTCTACCACTCCCCATTACCTAAGCCTTCTATACTGTCTCTAGTATCTACAGTTGCCTTCCTGCTATTATATCTTCCAATCTTCTAGTTTCTGTCATAGAGTACAGGCATTTGGCATATTATTAAGTAGGTATATATTAAGCATTCAGTTCCCCTCTTTTACTGTCTGACTTTCTTTACTTAGCATTAAACCCTTCATATTAAGGACCAGTGGGTCACCTACTGGTTAAGGCACTAGATTCCCACCTGGCCAATCGCAGTTTGAGACCTAGACCCAGTGGCTTGAAAATCAGACCAGATGTGTGTGCTTTCATGCTCCAAATCTTGAAAGGAGGCTGGAGAAGAAGGGATTGAGGTGTGACCATCCTTCTTGGGGGTGATTTATCACTTTCTTCTCTCTGTCTCTCTCTGGTGAGCTCATGTGTCCTATGGGGGAAAAAAATCAAAAAAGAAAAGGAAAATAAACTTCAATATTCACCCATTTTGTACCAAATGCCAAGGTGCCATTTTTTTTTTTTTCCAAAGGATGAGTGGTCTTTCATAGTGTATATGTGCCACATTTTCTCAATCCACTCATCTGTTCTTGGGCATTTGGGTTGATTACACATCTTGACAATTGTGAATAATGCTGCAATAAATGTGGATGTGCAAGTGTTTTTTCTGACTGTTTTCCTATTTTAGGGGTAGATACCAAAGAATAGAATTTCTGCGTTGTATGGTAGGCCTGTTTGTATGTTTCTAAGGAACCTCTATATTGTTCTCCACAATGACTGAACTACTTTACATTCCCACTAACAGTGTTGGAGAGTTCCCTTTTCATCAGAGCCTCACCACGATTTATCATTCTATGTATTTTTAATTTTGGCCATTCTGACGAGTTAGGTGGTATCTCATTGTGATTTTGATGTGCCATGTTGAGCATGCTTTCATATACTTTTTAGCTGTTGTCCTTGGAGAGTTGTCTGTTCAATTTGTTTGCCCATCTTCCAATTGGATTGATTATATTTTTGCAGTAATCTGCTTGATGCCTATGTATTCTGGTTATCAGTATCTTGTCTGAGGCATGGTTTGCAAATATAGTTTCCTATTTTAAGGATTGTCTCTACACTGTAATTATTCTTTATTTTGCTGTGCAGAAGCTTTTTTAGCCTTATGTATTTTCACTTGTCTCTCTATAGCATTTTTATACACCCAAAATGAATAGACTGAGGTAGAGTAAAAAACAATTCCATTTATAATAGTGACAAAAAATAATATACCTAGGGAAAAGCCTAACCAAGGAAATGAAAGACCACTTCAAGGAATACTATAGAAAATTAAAAGAAAAAAGAAAAGAAACTGAAAATGAAACTCAAAAGTGGAAAGACAGCCCATGTTCCTGAACTGGAAGAATTAATATCATCAAACTATCAATTCTTCCCAAATCAATTTACAAATTTAATGTGATTTCAATCAAATTGCCAGAGATATTCCTTACAGAAATAGGAAAAAAAGATGTCTCTAATTATAAAAGTCTCAGTATTAGCAAAGCAATACTGCGCCAAAAAAAAATAAATAAATAAATAATAAAGTAGGAGACATCTCACTTCCTGACTTCAAAATACATTACATAGCTATGATAATAAAAACAGCATGGTACTGGCACAGAAACAGAAATGTAGACCAAGGGAACAGAATAGAGAACTCGGAAATATATCCTCAAACATACAACCAACTGATTTTTGACAAATGGCACAAGACAATCTAGTGGATAAAAAAGAAATCTCTTCAGCAAATTATGCTGGAAAAATTGCCATGTCCACTTGCAGAGAAAATTGAAGCTGGACCCCTATCCTTTATCATTAACAAAATTAAAGTATAAAAATACTGGTGGAAAACACAGAGAAAACTCTTGAAGACATCAGAGTAGGCAAAGTCTTATTAACTAAGACTCACAAAGCATAAGCAATGTCAGTTTTCTTACTTATACTTTCTTAAAATTTTTCTGACACTTATTCTTTCTTTTTTATTTATTTTGTCTTTATACTAATATGATGATATTTTTAGTATCTCAAAGTTCATCCATCGCAAGGAATAATAACTCATATATTTTTATGAAATTAATAATTTTAATCCAAATAACTTAATTATTTAAATTGCCTTTATTATTTAGAAAAAAACGAAAATAGCAAGGCACTGAAATGAAGAGCACTGTCAGGAATATACAGAATTTTTGGTATTTGAATAATTGGAATGTATTTGTTTTTAGCAATTCAGAGACAACAAAGTGTTTCTTTGCTGAGTCTTTAAGTATTTGTTTAACTTGGACTAAACATAAAGTCCTAATCCTCAAGTAATTCACAATTTAAGAGAGGAGAAAGATATCAAAATAATAATTATAAAATAACTCAATATAAGAGTCAACAAACTTGTTCTGTGAAGGATCAGAGAGGCTATATTATCCTTTTGGTGGGTCAGCTTACTATTATCATTATTTTGCAATTGTCATACGGTGGGTGTACTCATCTGAGAGTGAGACAACAGAGAGACAGTGCATCCCCATAGATTATTGTCATACAACAATTCCTTATCCTCCATTTCTCCCTCCTTTCTGGACTCTGGGTGTATATACATATGCACCTGGAGTGTTTTTCAAGCTTCTGTGTCCAGTACAGTCAGTCGCATGATATTCAGCTACTTGAAACACATTACCACTGGCCTAAAAGGCCATCCTTTTTTGTTTTGGTTTGTTTTTTTTGGAGAAGATTTTGCTATAGGGCACATGCACTCACCACAAAGACAGAGAAACAGAAAATTTTTTTCCTCCATTCTCCTCTCAGGATCTTGGGCATGCATGCACACATGCTGGGCGTGAGTTCAAGCTACTGGGTCCGGGACTCAAACTGCGATCGACTGCATGGGAGTCCAGTGACAAAGGCATTACACCAATTGCTGGTCCCTTTCTTCCTTCCTTTCTTTCTTTCTTTCTTTCTTTCTTTCTTTCTTTCTTTCTTTCTTTCTTTCTTTCTTTCTTTCTTTCTTTCTTCTCTTTCTTTCTTCTTTCTTTCTTTCTTTTTTTTAAGATAACCAATATTCTTTTACTTTTATCTACATTTACTTTATGCTGACTTTATTTCTATGCCAAAAGTTTTTGTTTCTTCAGTTTCTTCTGGGATATCTTTTTTCTTCTGTGTGACTTTCTCTGGTTTAGGAACATTTTGCTCTTTTTCAGTGAGGATCATCTCCATGTGTCAGGGCGAGCTCATAGGTGGATTAATCCACCTATGAACTCTTATGCATACAACCACGCACTTTCAGTGCCTTGTTCACCTGCATATGCTCAATGACCAGAGAATCTACACCTAACCCCTTTAAGTTTAGCATTTAGCATTACTCTCTGCAGTTTTAAGCACTTGCAGCAAAAATTCAGCACTCTTTTTGGGCCACTGACCTTGTGTCCAGCCCCACTGTCTTGCTTGGGCACATCTACCAACTTCACCATTGTAATGACAGAATGGCACATATTGCTTCCATAATGTGACATCCTTCAGATACTTGGTGGCTTTTCGGA
This sequence comes from Tupaia belangeri chinensis, assembly GCF_000334495.1. Classification (NCBI taxonomy): domain Eukaryota; kingdom Metazoa; phylum Chordata; class Mammalia; order Scandentia; family Tupaiidae; genus Tupaia; species Tupaia belangeri. Next base: position 1,429,899 of record NW_006159463.1, read on the forward strand.
TATGCATACCGTTGATGGCCTGAGCAGTTTATGAGTGTTCTTAAAGTGAACACAAAGATTTGAACCTCTTGATTTGCATGAGTTTGTGGAGTTCTCTGTGTCAAATGAATAGCAAATCATTTTCAAAGATCATCTCAGTCCATTTACTAGAGGAGAGGAGTCCATTCTTTCTGTGCAACAACTATAGAACCCTCCAATTGACCACAAAAGAAGCCATGGACAATATACAACTGAGCCAGGTTTTGTTTTGATAAAATTTTACAATTACATTAAAATTTCAGGGAGACTGGTGAATGCAGGAACATGCCAGTCAAGCAAAGCTGGATCCATATGGGAGAGAACTCGTGCATTTTTGGGGCCTGCACGTCCATAATCATGGCTGGCTGGAAAAGCTGGGTGAGGATTGCAGTGTGAGAGCCAGTTAGATGTGCTTATTTTTCTCTGTCTGTCACTATCTTGAAAGAAATAAAAAATTTAAACAAATTTATATTTTATACAATTTTTTTATATCAGAATATCTTCATTTTTCCCCCAATCAATTAAAAATGTAAAAACACATTTTTTTTTCTGTATAAAAACAGGGAATTGGCTAAATTTAGGCAAGAAATTGTGTTATTTTCCCATCATTGCTTGTAGCAAAATAAAATAAACATAAGGGCTTAAAACAACAAAGACATATTCTCTCTTAGTTCTGGAATCAGAAGTTTGAAATTCATTTCACTAGGAGGAAACCAAAGCATTGGCAGGATTCTGCTCCCACCATAAATTTAAGAGAAAATTTTGGTCCTTGCTCTTTCCACTTCTGGTGGTTGATTGGCTGCTGGCTTAAAGTCTGATCTCTCCATAGTTTCTTCTCTGTAGCAGGTTCCTCCTTGTGATTTTGCTGAATCTCTTCCAGCAAGCATTATCTCTCATTTAGTGTCTTGCTGGTGATAACGCTATTTGTTTTACATAAGTGAAACCCTGGAACCTTTATTACTAGGTTTAACAGATGAGATGATTTCTTTATGGCAAAGAAGCAGTTAAATATTCTAGTAATGGAGATCGCCTACATATAGTCACAAAAGTAAAATTAAGTAAATAAATAATAAAAAATTTTAAAATACTCGATATCTATGAAAGAATTGTAGCATTTCTGGAGGACATAGTAGAAGAGATTCATGAGTTATGAGACTGGGAAAGTAAAAATGTCAAAGTCATAATAATAAGCTAACAATTTACCCAATCACAGTGATTTGGGGAAGTGGAAAGACATATGGCAGGTTTTGCCCTTTGAATTGGTCAGCAGGGCTGCAGTAAAGAAAATGGATTTGTAGTAACTCTCACTCCATTTAGTATCTCTTTTCAGTAATAAAGGGTGAAGACTGAACTTAAATGGGGTTATGCTGGAAGTGCTTGAGAGGGAAGGATGAATTTAATATTGACAGTATTTAGGAAGCTAGATGAACAGGGCTTAACCAAGTGGTAGTGGGTAGTAAGCATTCAGGACAGAGTAAAATATGAATCCTAGTGTATTAACTTGAGTGAAAATGCAGATGGTGCATAAACTGTCGTAAAAGGTATAGAGGTGGCTGCTGGGAGCTCAGCTGAGCTGGGAGAAAGCAGAGCTGACAGATGTCAAAGTAGTAGCCTGGTAAAGCACCAAATCCTAAATGAAAGAGTTAACTTTTTAATTTTTTGTATTTAAATTTATTTATTTATGTTCATTCACTATACATCATTACAGCATACAAAATGAGATTTTCTATCCAGATTACACTGTATATTGGCTCAATCAAGCACATCGTTATACGTGTTATCATCAACAAATAATTTTCCTTTTCTTGTTTCCTGTATATTTTGCCTTTTTTCCCATCCTTGATTCCCTATCTCTCACTCTCTGCCATGCCCCACCCTCTTCCCATACTGTCTCTGGTATCCATGGTTGCGCTTGCTTTTGAAAATATTTAGATTTAATTAAGGTCTTTAGTGAACCTTTTAATTTTTGTTATTATTATTCATGATAGATCACATTCACACATGAGAGTCAGAGAGAGAAAGAAAGAGAGATAAATGGAGAAGAATCCACCACAGGACTTGGTCATGCTGCAATCCTTTCTCTAGTTCTCCTTTCTGCCAGCATATTAGCATGTTTGCATGCCTGCCCAGCTGAGGACTCAATCTGCAGTTGGCTTGTGGCTTTTGGCTCTGCAGTCAGAAAGGCTACCAAACATGCCACAAAAGGGGGCCCAGATAAGCCTTTAATCACTTCCTGAGATGATATAATGCAAGTGAGAAGCAAAAACTGGAGAAAATGCTGACTCCCGCTGTTCTGATTTCCCCCACGGAGTGCACCCCACTAGAGGGTCAGGCAGGTCAGCAGAGTAAGGGTGTTCTCACCGCTGAGAAAGTTCAAATATAAGGCCCTTGCAATTTTGTGAATGTTAGTAATGAAAGGAGAAAGTATACATCATTACAGCATACAAAATGAGATTTTCTATCCAGATTACACTGTATATTGGCTCAATCAAGCACATCGTTATACGTGTTATCATCAACAAATAATTTTCCTTTTCTTGTTTCCTGTATATTTTGCCTTTTTTCCCATCCTTGATTCCCTATCTCTCACTCTCTGCCATGCCCCACCCTCTTCCCATACTGTCTCTGGTATCCATGGTTGCGCTTGCTTTTGAAAATATTTAGATTTAATTAAGGTCTTTAGTGAACCTTTTAATTTTTGTTATTATTATTCATGATAGATCACATTCACACATGAGAGTCAGAGAGAGAAAGAAAGAGAGATAAATGGAGAAGAATCCACCACAGGACTTGGTCATGCTGCAATCCTTTCTCTAGTTCTCCTTTCTGCCAGCATATTAGCATGTTTGCATGCCTGCCCAGCTGAGGACTCAATCTGCAGTTGGCTTGTGGCTTTTGGCTCTGCAGTCAGAAAGGCTACCAAACATGCCACAAAAGGGGGCCCAGATAAGCCTTTAATCACTTCCTGAGATGATATAATGCAAGTGAGAAGCAAAAACTGGAGAAAATGCTGACTCCCGCTGTTCTGATTTCCCCCACGGAGTGCACCCCACTAGAGGGTCAGGCAGGTCAGCAGAGTAAGGGTGTTCTCACCGCTGAGAAAGTTCAAATATAAGGCCCTTGCAATTTTGTGAATGTTAGTAATGAAAGGAGAAAGATGGAGAGAGTTAGAGTGCAAAAGTACGTCTGCTGGGTGTACTCCCATGCCCTAGTGCTGATAAGTATCTTTAAAGTTTCTTTTCCCTTCCCAAATATGTGAAGTCCTCAGTAGCAGGGATAGAAGATCCCCACTTAACTCTCTCATAAAGATACCCAGGAATGAAGGTGCTCAGGTTGGATATCAATGGGGCAGAGTGAGATGGACCAGAGCAATCTATGCTCTTGACCGCATTTCCCTTCAGAGCCTGCAGTGAATGAATGCCCTGGTTATGTCCTAAGTCTGTGTGGTGCAGGCAGTTTCCTCTATAAGGCCTGCCAGGTAAAGCTTTTGTAATTAATCACCCATGGGGAGGCCTGGGACTCACAAGTAGGTTTTTAAGCAAGCGTATGTAAGCAACTCTCCAGTCAACAGTACAAGGGGACTTTAAAATGTTTGTGAAACATGAAATTAAAATACATATTTATTTTGTTGCTAAAAACTTAAAGGCCATGCATAGTATTTTTTCATAATACACATTTTCCATGAAAGATCTTTTTTGAAGACCTTGCCTATGTTTAGGGGGAAAAAATGACAATTGCAGCTTTCAAAATGTTGATTGTAGGAACCAGCAGTTGGTGTAATGGCTATGTAGCTGAACTCCCATGTCATCGATCACAGTTCAAATTCCAGACCCATTGGCTTAGACTCACACTGGGCACATGTACATGCATGTCCAAGATCCCAAACGGAGAATGGAAGAGAAGGGATTGTGGCATGGTCATCCCCCCTGGAAGGTGATTTTTTTGGTTTCTTTCTCTCTGTCTTTCTGTCTTTCTGGCGAGTGCATGCATCCTATAAAAAATGTTGATTGTGAGGAGCTGTAAGATACGAAATCATAGATATCTAGTATAACTGTGAGCATAACTTTCTAAGGAGTGAGAGGAATTTAAAATTTTTAGCCTTTGTTACTAATTTTTTAAGAGAAATTTAAGAGAGATTTTTGCTACAAGGCATGTGGGCAGAGAGAGAGAGAGAAAGAGAGAGAGAGAGAGAGAGAGAGAGAGAGAGCGCAAGAAATCACCTGCTTGAGGGATGGCCATACAGCAATCCCTTCTCCTCCATTTTCCTCTCAGGATCTTAGGCACACACACACACACACACACACACACACACACACACACATACACACATGTCTGGAGAGAGATTTAAGACACCAGAATTGGGACTTGAACTGTGATTGAATATGTGAGAGTCCAGCGATGTAACCATTATACCATCTTCTGGTCCCCTTTGTTGTTAATTAAAGCAAAAAGGGAGTAAAAACTCGAAAGAATTGGTTGAGTGGCAAAATCTGAGAAGATAAAAATACTCAGAAGTATTTAGAAAGAGAAAGATATTTTAGGAAAGAGACAATAAGATTAAGAAATTTGGTAATAATCATGAAAATGCTTGTCACAATGAAGCATGAATACATAATTTTGAATAAAAATACATATAAACAAACATAAAAAGAAATAATGGTTGGCTTTACTCATAAGAAAATACAGTCAAGTTACTACTACATTATAAAATACTATAGGGACCAGCAGTTAGCATAATGGCTATGTCACTGGACTCCCATGCAGTCGACCACGATTCGAGTCCCAGACCCGGTGGCTTAAACTCACACCGGGAGCGTGTGCGTGCGTGCCCAAGATCCCGAGAGGAGAATGCAGGAGAAGGGATTGTGGCATGGCCATCCCCCCGAGGGGTGACTTCTCACTTTCTGTCTCTCTGTCTCTGTCTGTCTGGCGAGTGCATGCACCCTATAGCAAAAACCTTTTCAAAAAAAAATACTATAAACTCATCTATGAGTTTCCATAGATTGGAAATATTGATAAGTTTATACCCAAAGTAACAGTCAAAGAATCCCTGTATGGTAAGGCTCAAAGTTCTATGTGCCGTCTCTGATCTCTTTGAGCCTCACTGGGCTCCAAAGGCTTAGCCTTAAAACTGCTTTTCTTACCAGATTTGGCTTTTCACCAGTAGAAAAGACTCCCTGTCAGCTGAACCACTTGCATCTCACCTACTCCTTAACCACCCTGCCAACACAAGATACTATTCAAATAAGTCAATTGCAACCCTCCTGGGAGCCAGGGCTATTCAATTCTTATTTAAGCCAGTCTCCTACATTCCCTCCTGTTTTACTCCATTCCTGAGTGCAGCACCCATGTAGCTCTGCTTTGCATGTGTTGTTTTCCCATGGGCTGTGAGTGTATGTGAATAATGAACTGCTTCTGATCATATGCCCAGTGTCAAGTGCCCTGTGCTCAACTAGCTTATAGTACTTACAGTGAGGGAGTCCCCTTTGACCAGCAAAGTCAGTAGAAACTGATCAGAACAATCTTTCTCTAAAAACTTATCTAAATAATACAAGAAAGAAAAGAATCTTCGTTTTCTTTCATGTTGGAAATGATTGATTTCAAAGTGATCTGTGATCTGAAGATTTTGACAATTTTTTAGGAATAAGGAGAGAAGATATAAACATACAGATGAACAGGACTGTAGCCACATCCCAGAAAGCACTCAAAAGTAGTTGTAAGAATTGTATTCCTGAGAAATTCTTCAGACATGTCTTTAAATTTTTATCTGACAATTCTAAGGATTATCTTAAACTGGAAACTTACTGGGCATTATTTAGAAGACAAGATCCTCTTGTAATTGTTTTTCCTTTTCTTTTTCAATGCTTTTCAACTAGATCAGCACAATAGGCTTCCTTATTTTCACCACCTCTTCATGCACCTTCTTTATGAAGACATCATTGGCTTCTCTACTTAAAATTTCAGCCTGCTTCCTGGACATTTTATATTCTTTTTCATGATGGAACTTACTTCCCTCTGGACTTGACTAATGATTAATATACTATATTTATCTTGGTTATTACTTTTCTCCCCCACCGAAATATAAGCACTGTAACTATAGGGTTGTTTTTCCTAGAGGAGTATCTGACTCATAGTTGTTCAAAACTATTTACCAAAAAATGATGCTGGGAATTGGTGCAGCAATAAAATGTGATATTCTGCTAGGTCGTCCCACATGGGAAGGTTCATGGTTTGAGACCAGAGACAAGTCTGAGTATGCCAGGCACATGATTGCCCATGATCTGGAGCTGGCTGAAAACCGAGGGTAGATTGTGATGTCAAGACATCCTTGGGGTATTGTCTTTCTCTCCTTATCTCTCTTGCTCATGTAAGAAATGAATAAACCTTAAAAATATGTATTTACAGAAGGAAAAGTAACTGATTTGGTGGGACATGTAAAACTCTCCTACATTTTATTTTTCTAACTCCAGTTCATTTTTATTAAAGCAAGGATACTTAATAGTTGCCAGAGGAGGTGGTTAAAAAAACAAACAAACAAACAAAAAACTAGATTTAATAGGATATGTGAAAGAGATATACAATGTAAATAAAGTGAAATTTCCAGAAGGTCATGAAATGAGTAAAAGTATCATATATTTGCATTTTAAAATGCAATATGCAATAATTTGAGATGGTAACAAGATCCAGGGGGATATTCAGCAAGTGGTAATAGAATCTGAGAACACTTGGGTTGAAGAATTCATGACAGAATTATGTTCTATCCTGGAGTATGGTCAAGATGACAATATTAGGAAATGTAACATATGTTTACAAGGCCTTTCATTAGATATTCAAAACTGTACAGTTTTTGGTTTAAGGTGCAAAATTGGTGAATAAAAGGATCAATACATGCAAGGCAGAACTCTCATTCTATATAACTTGGTATTATTTGTTTATCAAGATTAAGTCTGCAGTAGATAGATCATAGATAGAAATCCAATTACCATAAACTGGGAAGAAAGTGGAGATTTACATTTAGAAGCAAAGGAGACCAATGAATGGACTGGGATCACAAGTCAAGAGTTGGATTTGCAACAGAGTGTGTGTGTATATGTGTGTGCATATATATATATACACATATATATTAATGTTTTTGTGTGTAATGCATGTATGTTTATATATAAATATTATATCTCATCTGAGGCATAGTACAGGCACAAAGTTTCTCATAGTCAGTGTGATAGTCCATCTGCTGAGAGTTCATCTTCAAGTAATTTGTAAAACACTACGTAAGTGGGGGCACTCTAAGAATATCACAGTACAGGTTAGCAAATTAAAAGCTATTCTAAATTTGACAGGAAAGAAACCTGCTTTGTTGAACCCAGTTTTTCTCTGACTATATTTAATTAAAAAAGTCATTATTCACAGCATGTCTATTAATTTCCTGCAGAACTTGTGAGAAATGCTTTTCTTTTAAAGCGGAGCATGAGACTATGGCTATAAGCAGAGATAAATTGGCTCCAGTTGCTGAGAAAATTAAACTCTTTGGTCGAAAAAGAAAACAAGTCAATAATTTAATGTGTTGGCATTGATCCATTGACACTCTTTTTCCAAATGTTATTTTTGACCAGTTGAAGAGATCCGTGAGAATGCAAATACATCATTCCTAGAAAAATAATTAAATAGCTCAATAGTGGCCACAGGGAAAACAACTACAACAAAACCAACTTATTGAAACAGTCAAAGCACAGTTTTTGATAACATTGTTCCAAAGAAAGTATTAAATATTTTAGGGGCACTTTCTATAACATTTTTTAATATTATACAAGATAATATTGTTAGTAGGGCTGTAGTAGGTTGAACGAAGTCCTCCTAAAATTTATGTTCACTCAGATAGTATATAAACTTAATTTGAGATAGGGCTTTGGGGAAATAGCAGGCGGCATGCTGGTTAAGGTGCTAGACACTCCCAAATGGCTGACCTCAGTCTGAGTCCTGGATCAGGTGGCTTGCTTTCTCACTTTCCCTTTCTCTCTTTCTGTCTCTCACTCTGGTCAAATTAAAATAAATTAATGAATAAATAAAATTAAATATTTTTTAATTAAAAACAAATAAGTTTTTGAAGATGTAATTAGTGAAGGTAAATCATACTGGATTAGGGAAGACTCTAAATCCCATAACTGGTGTTCTTATAAGAGCATAGGTAACACAAAAACAGAGAGAAGATGCCACATGCAGACAAAGACAGAGAATTATTATACAGCTGTAAGCCAAGGAATGCCTGAGTCACAAGAAGCTGGAAGAGACATGGGGGACTTTCCCGCAAGTCTCTAGGGAAGCACAGCCCTTCCAACACCTCAGTTTTCAGCTTTCTAATCACTAAGACTGTTAGGAAACACATTTTCTTTTTTTATTGCTTTTTACCATAGGGCATGTGCTGGAGAGAAACAGAAAGGAAAAGTGAGAAATCACACTACAGGGGACATGGCCACGTTGCAATCCCTTCTCCTCCATTCTCCTCTCAGAATTTTGGGCATTCACATGATTCATGTGTGATTTATCAAGCCCAAGATCTCGGACTTGATCCACAGACTCAGTCATGTGGGATTCTGCTGCCTTAAGCACCATGCCACCCTAAACCCTCATTGTTTAAACCATCAAGTTTATGATCATTTGTTATGACAAAATTAGGGAACTAATACAATGGGCAATAAATTATTATGATTTTGCACATGTAGAAATGTTTTTAGTATTAAATTTCATGGCATTGATTTATTTAACAAAATAATAACGATTGTACGTCATTCATTATGAGGACTTTTAAACATTTTGTCTTTTATCACCTTTACAGAGGTATAATTTACATGTACTTGATTTTACCCAGATATAACCCAGTGCTTTTTTGTACAAATTTAGATTCATACAACCATCAAACAATCCTATTTTAGAACATTTCCCTTATCTTCAAAAGCTATTTCATTAAAATTGGCAGGTTCCTTTTTGTTTGTTTGTTTTTTTGGAGAGATTTTTTTTCTCTACAGGGCGCGTGCACTCGCCAGACAGACAGAGAGAAACATAGAGACAGAAAGCGAGAAATCACCCCTGAGAGAGGATGGTCACACCACAATCCCTTCTCCTCCATTCTCCTCTCCGGATCTTGGGCACGCACGCACATGCGCCTGGCGTGAGTTTTTAGCCACCGGGTCCGGGATGCGAACCGTGGTAGACTACATGGGAGTCCAGCGACATAGCCATTATGCTAACTGCTGGTTCCCAGCAGGTTCTTTTACTTTGACCACTAGATAGAGGCAGCCAATCTGCTTTTTTTTACTGGGAAGTTCACATAGATTGTACTATACACCAGGCTACCTTAATGCATTGCTTTTTGTACTTAGTATATAGTATTAGGGTTTACCAGTGCTAGAACATGTGTCAGAAAGCATTTTCTTTCCTTGCAGGATATATCGCACTGTATAGTTGTATAGTGGTCTTATATAGTATGTATTATTATACCACATTTTCCTCTTCTTACGTTTATACTTGGGAGATTGATCTTCTTGCTATATGTAGCTCTATTATTTACATTCACTGATCTTCATTATCATCTGTAATATAGAGAACCTAATTTATTTATTCATTTTCCTGATGTTTAACAATTAAGATGTCAATTCTCAATTTTTATCTGATACCCTTAAAATTGTCAGTATCTTATATATCTCATTCTGTACATTTAGATAAAAGGTTCAGCTACTTACAGCTAAAAATAAAGCTTAGACTTATTTTACCTACATTACTCAATAATTAGTAAATATGGAGACCAGCAGGTGGTGTAATAGTTATATCACTGGACTCCCATGTAGTCAACCTCGGGTAGAGTCCTGGCCGAGGTGGCTTAAACAATAATAACTAGTAAATTTAGACCCAACATGGAGAAAAAAATAATAATAAAATTCTATAGCATTAATGCTGAACTTTATTATTTTTGTCTCTAGGAAAATTATTCTTGTGTTTGCTTGGTTATCAATAGTTACCTTTAAATAGTAAGCTAATAGTATGTAATTTCTTTTTTTTTTTTCTTATCCTATTTTTCTTAAGGTTTATAAATTTCTCTGGTTGGGCCAGCCAAGTGGTGTGGTAGTTATGGATACCATATGACTGACTGAGGTTCAAGTCCTGGACTTTGAAAAACATGCCAGTCTCTTCAAAATCTAAATGATGTATAGCGATTTCATGTACAAATAATAATTTTTTTAAAAAAAAAAAAGAAAAAATAAAGCAAATGAATGTGGAAGATTTACTGCTGGGTGAATGTAAGATATACAATGTCTCTACTTAATATATACCAACTGTCCACACTCTGGTAGAAACAGAAAGATTAGTATATATAGAAGCATGGAAATAGGTTATAGATACTGGAGATGGTGTGGGAAGAGGGTGGAAGAGTGAGAGAAAGGGAATTGAGGAGAAAAATAGTCAAGACAATTATGGGACACAGAAATGGATGATTATCTGTTGATGATGACGTGTATGGTGTCTTCAATTGTTCTGGTGTGAAGTGTATTCATTTTGGGTAAATTCACTTTACAAGTTGTAGAGATTTATAGTGATTGATTGTATAAAAAAAAGAAAAGAAAATTAAGGGAATAAAAAAAGAAAAACATGCCACACTTGTGTGCATGCTCAACATCACCGAAGGGGAATGGATAAGAAAGGAATGCAGCTTGGTCATTTCCCCAGGGGAGTGGAGGATACTTTCTTATTTTCTTTGTCTATGTCTCTCTCACTCTCTTTGGTGAGCTCATTCACCCTACAGGAAAGTTTTAAAAAAAATTTTTCCCCATCTGGTGACCTATGATGTATGACTTTTTCAAATAAAATCAAACATACAATTTCTTGTGCCACAGTAATTCTAGAAAAGTTCTTCTAGATCCTTTTCTAAATTAGATTTTATGAATATGACAGATGAATTTTAGTATTTTATGAGTAATCTTGCAAATGAAGACAGTAGTTCATCATATCATTTTTTCACTCCTAGTCACAGTTTAGTTGATTTTATGTTTGAACTCAGAGATATCCACAAAGTTGTAATGAAACTCCCAAGAATTAACCTCTGGGCAAAAAGTGTAAAACATGATTGTTTCTCAAGATGACCATTAAAAATGTAATGAACAGTTGTTATTTTGTTTCACATAATCTATGATGACTTATTGAGATATACAATTTTAGATGGTCTGATTTTTTATGATTTTACTCATTTATGGCATAATTTTAGAAACACATTCCCAGCTCTAAAGTTCTTGTTTTGTCAGTTTTAATAGGCAGGCAAATATTTTAAGTGTTTGGGAAAAAATTATGATCTTTAGCTTGAACTAAAATATTGAGTCTTTGTAAACCATGGTTAGGTTTCCTTTTCTTTTTGTTTCTACCCTCTATGGCTTTTGAAATGTCTTTTAAGGAGAGTTATTCAATGTTGATTATATCTTCCATCATGTCCTCAATGTATATTACTTCTAGTTCCATAATCAAAATTGGATCCCTGGGTGCTTTCTATAGACTTACATTCAAATTGAGTTAGAAATTTCAGTGTCAAAAAATATCCATGAATAATCTGATATATTACCTTGTCTCTTTAAAATTTATTATTGCTGACATTGACATGAGCAACTCAACAATATTTTCTCATTGAAGAAAACTAAAAAATTAAGATATATTGTCGCTTTGCATTGGGTAGAAATTGAAGGTAATGTTAAACTAGATGGAATATGAATTTACAATGCAAAGGTATTGTTCATTAATTTGAGAAAGGTTTCAATAAGAGCTGTAAATAAGAACAGTAATAAGAATTGTTTGATGGCATACAGAAGGACATTTGTTTTACAAGGTCAAAACTAAAAAAATTTGTCTAAGAATATGCATAATTTCATAATGGATTAATATTGAGCAAAATGTCTCAAAAGTTATTACAAAAAAATTGTCAATTTTGCTACTAGAATTTCATGAAGTCTTAAATCAAGAACAATTTAATGCAAAACTGAATAATATATGTATAGTTCTACTGCCAACTAGTAACTATAGTAAATAGATTATACCTGGCACAAACGTTGCATTTTCTCAAAATACAAAAAATGTAGTTTTATATTCATGGCAGTTACTTATATGCATATATATTTACACATACACATATACTTTCTTAGAATCAGTTTTCATTTACCTTAAAGTAATATATATAAAACCATCTCATCAAACAAAACAATAAGTTCATTATCTTTGCATCTAGTTAAATGGGACTGAGTTCTAAATAAAGCTAAGAAAAATATAGTGCCCTATAATATAAATATACTCAAATCTGGGGGGGGATTATATAATAACTGTAATAAATCCTCTTCTCAGGACCAGTAGTTGATGTATTGGCTATTTTGTTGTATTCCCATGTAGTCGACTGTAGTTTGAGTCCTGGACCCAGTGGCTTAAACTCACACCAGGTGCATGGGTGTGCCTGCCCAAGATCCTGAGAGGAGAATGGAGGAGAAGGGATTGCGGCATGACCATTTCCCCTGGGGAGTGATTTCTCGCTTTCTTTCTCTGTCTCTCACTGTTTTTCTGGTGAGTGCACGTGCCCTATAGCAAAAACCTCTTCTCTAACTACATAACCTATCATTTTGTACCATCATTTCTAAATATATTACATCAACACACTTGGATAGCATCAATTTGGGTTAGGAATATTTGTCTCCAACTTTATTCTTTCATTTTTTATATCGATGTTACTGTTTTTTATAGTTGGAATAAATAAAAATACTTCTTTTCTTCTTATCCCTGGAATTGCACGTCCAATATCCTATAAGACCTTAAAATGGTTATATAATTTCAGTATACCTTAATGTCTAATTTTTTGTGAACTTAAAATTCAAGTTTCAATTTAACAATATTTATATCTGATATTAATTAATATAGCATACCTACTATGTCCTCCAAAATATATATTTGTTCAAAATTATCTTAGATTATTTAATGTTTGCACTTTTACTTTTCAAATATAAGTTGAAGCACTAAACCCAATGATGAATAAGAATATAAAGAACTGGTATACATAAAAATTTAAAAACTTCAAGAAAATGAATTTCTTGTCTAGTGAACTATCTCAAAACTTGTTCTTTGGGAAAGTGAAATAATAAAACACCATAAGATTTTCACAGCATTATATTTTAAAAAAAATATCACATTATATATCACATTATGGTTTAAATAAATTAGGGTTTACTAACAGTATATATGTATTTAAATAAACAAGGGTTTGCTATCATTGAAACACATTTTAATGTCTATTGCATTTTCTAGAATTATTTTAAATTAGTATGTTCTCAAAATAGTTTATATAAATTTTTGCCTGGTTATGGATTGAATTGTGTTCCCACAAAGTTTATGGGTTGAAGCCTGAACCTCAAAGTGCCTGTATTTGGAAATACAGCCTCTAAGTTAGTAATGAGGGTTACTTGAGGTCATAAGCAGGGGCAGAATCCAGTACAACTGGTGTCTCCTAAGGAGAGAGAGACACCAGGAATATGTCCGCAGAGAAAAAAAAACCTCGTGAAGACACAGAAAGGAGGTGCCGTTAGCAAGCCAAAAATAGTTCCCTTACCAGGATTCAAATCTCCCATACCTTTTCCTGGGACTTTCAGCCACCAGAGCTATGAGATGCATGCTTCAACCCAAGTAGTATACCTTTGGAGTCTCTATTTTAATTTCAATATTAACTAGATTTTTTTTTAATATTGTAGATATTTGGACTGTCATTAGAGGCCTTTTTCCAACTCCATCTGATAGATGGTGTTTATCAGACAATTTTGCATATTTCTCTCTCTATTCTAGTGAGTGATTCTCTCTTTCTCATTTATTTCTTTTATTCCTTTATTGAGAGAAAGGGAGAGGAATAGAGGGAGAAAGGAAAAACACAAATCCCAACAGGATAGCATGTTATGAATTCCCTCAAGCCTTTGCCTGACATGCAGTACTATAGGGATGTGAGCACATGCCCTGTGAGGGTCAACACCCAAAATGGTATGTAAAACTGTTTAGCAATTACATTTGTTTATAAAGCTAAACTCTTTTGAGGACCAGCAATGGCACGGTGGCTAAGGCACTGGGCACTCCCACATGGCCCACCATGGTTCTAGTCCCAGACCTGGTGACCTGGTGACTTGCTTTCTCACTTTCCCTATCTTTCTCTGTGTGTGTGTCTCTCTCTCTGGTCAAATTTACATGTATATGTGTGTGTGTGTATATATATATGAATAAATTTAAAAAAACACTAAAGTCCTCATTGATACATTTGAAATTCTTTTTGCATTCTTAGGGAATTAAACCATAGTCTCCCACACAGCTTCCTGCATTGCACTAATGCTGCATGACAATCGAGCTGAGTGAATGATGCTTTCCCTTAAATTCTGTTATATCACATGGAGTTTCCAAAAAGTTTGAAAACGAAGCAGAACTTGAATCATTATTTTCATATTCTTTATCACAACATTCAATCTCGTTAAAATAAAGTTATACTATGAACGCCAAAAGTGAGACCACTGCAACCGATAGTGTTGCAGTGGTAAAATACAATGTTCTACAAGGCAACCCACATTGGAAGGTTCCTGGTTCAAGTCCAGATACCTACCTGAGTATACCAGCCATGCTTAATCTGGGGTTGACAAAAGGCTGAGAGATTATCATGAAATTTTTACCTTCTTCGGTGTACTCTCTTTCTCTTTCATGCTCACATAAGTAATAAAGAAGGCAAAAAGAATTTCAAATTTATTAAAGAAGACTTTAGATATTTTTAAATGGAATTGCTAAATTGTTTGCATACAATTATGTATTCTTACCTGAAGTTTAGGTGAGCATGAGCTTCTTTATGTCTTCTCCAGGAGTTGTGTATTTTATTAATAAATTTAAACTATTTTAATAGGTGTATATTAGCATCTCATTGTGGTTCTATTTGTCTTAATGTCTTACACCTGCAATTTTTTTAACTCCTTCCCTGAATTAGGAGTCTCTTTTCCTGTGATTCATTGTATTAAATAAACATCAACATGGCACTGACTGCATTATTTTATTGTATTTGTTCAAAAATCTAACACTAAACTGTTCTTGAAAGCAAGACATGGATGATGTACCCTCATTTTTACTTTCCTAGTATTTGACAGTGTTCTGCACACATACTTCGTGTATACAAAATTGTGTGATGTGAACAAATGGACAAGATAATTGGCCATTGGGCAGTAGTGCTCCACTTGCTCAGGAAGAGCTTCTCTAGCTGAAATTATTTTATTCTTTTCTGTAAACATCAAAAAAGTTTTTCAAAGGTGGTAGCTTGGCACATCTATTTATTTGGAAGGAAATATCAGTCTTCATTGCTATCACACTTACTAGAGATTCTCCATAAAGTGTTGGTGTAATAATTACTTTTTGACTGAGTGGGTGTATGGTGAAGAGAGAGATGGCCCATAATGCTACACTTAGGATAATCTTTTATTTAGTGGATAGCCTGGCCAACTGAGGTGGAAGAAGAAGAGAAGATTTATGACCTGAATATAGATTAGGGAGGAATTTCTTGTTCCTCAACTACCATATGCAGGAAAGTGATGCTCAATTTCTGCTTATTTACATAACTACTGATGTATGAAATTGACTATGCATAGCTAACATTTAAATAAGCTTAATGGAAAAGATATGCAATAGATAACATTGAAAAAGTCATGGGCTATATCCACTTTGGGGTGGTATTAATATGTTAACCATTCTATTTCATGGTGGTCATTAAATCTATATTTGCTTTCTGTGTAATTATTGATTTACTCAGCTTTCCACGGAAAGTCAGAGTAGATAATGCCTCCTATTTCCAAGTCATGTATTGGAGGTTGGTAAGGTGATAAATCATAGAACGAACTTGATCTTTTCTATCAAAAATTTCTTTTTCATCTTCTCATTATAATTATCAATCTATTGCTCTACAAATTGTTTGTCAATTAGGTATTCAAAAATATAATTTCAAACATATATTAGTTTATCAGTTAAGACAGTTGTTTAAATTAAAATTGGAACTATTGGGACCAGTAGATGGCATAGTGTTTATATCACTGGACTCCCACATGGCCGACTGTGGTTCAAGTCCCAGACCTGGTGGCTTCAAACTCACACCAAGATGTGTGTGTGTCCAAGATCCTAGAAGAAGAACAAAGGAGAAGGGATTGAGACGTGGCCAGCCTCCCAGGGGGTGATTTCTCACTTTCTGTCTTTCCAACAAGCACACACACCTTATGACAAAAATCCCTCTCTCAAGAAAAAACTTAGAACTATTTCTAAGTAATTCTATTAAGCCAAATACAGCATGATATTTAGATAGCAAAATAGAATGTGATACATTCACATGGTCTTATATATACAAACATCTACACATATACATACTTAATAGATGAGGTCTAAATTATTGTAAAATAATTGCTTTTCTAAAATTTCTGATTGGTTCTAAACTTCTTAGAGAATTGCATTATGTACAGCTGCATGCGAGCACACTGAAGACACCATTTAGACAGGTGATATTTGAAAACTTAATAAAACACATGTGCTTCCTATGAATACAAAATGATTTAGTGTGGAAACACAATTTTAACTTGACATTTGGGAATAAAACTCTCGTTATAAATGTTATATGATTCTGAGAAATGTTTACTATTTCAATGTCTATATACTTAATTTACAAAATATTTCTAAAGAAAATCATTTTCTGTAAAAAAAATTTAATTCTAGTGAGACACATTCATAGACATAGACAGTGAACTGCATAAAGAACTTCATCTGAAGAACAATGTATTCTAGAAATTTTATGTTACCACCACCAAGTAACTCATCCTGAATGATGGGCTGTAAGCAAGTACTCTGTCTTCTTGACCTTTGATAATTCATCAGCAATATCAAAAAGAGAGAGACCTTCATGCACTGTAGAGCTCCTTTGTTAATTTGCACTGACCTACACTGGACAGGTAGTGTGAACAACAAAAACATTGTTGTGTTAAAATGATTCACTTTTAGAATGTCATATATATTATTTTCCTTTTTCTATGACAGAGAGTACATGTGTGTGTATGTCAGAGAGACAGGTTGAGAGAGAGAGAGAGAGAGAACTAGAGGTTCATTTTGCTGTGATTCTCCTTCCTCAGCCTTCCAGTTCCTTAGGATCCTGGACACCCTGAGTGTTTTTGGGTTGATCATAAAATCTGATTGCATAGTCAGTATATGGTTTCTAGTCTTGCAGGGCACTTGCATGATAACTACAAAACGGCATCTGGGCCTTATATGTGTGTGTGTGTGTGTGTGTGTGTGTGTGTGTGTGTGTATACACCAAAAAATTCCATTAGGAAGACAAGAATGGTGCCTCCTAGGTTCCTTTGGATATCTTCAAACAGTGTAAAACCACCTGCTGCAGCAATGACTTTTGTGTGGTTTCTTTCTCTCTTTCGTTTTTGTGTTGCTTCTTCTTCCCCTTGATTCCCTCCCTCCCACTCTCCCCCATTTCCCACACTCCTCCCCTGCTGTGTCCAGTATATCATTGCTCTCAAAGCTTTTCTACCTTCCAGTCATTCAGTTTCTGCCACAGAGTGCTGGCATTCGGTATATATTGAGTGGGGACATACAATGTCTCCCTTTTATCATCTGGCTTGCTTCACTGACCAGTAAATCTTGCATATTTGTCGACTTTCAATTAGATGTCAGGATCTCTCTCTCTTTTTTTTTTTTATGTCTGAGTTGTAGTATTTCTTTATTGCTACTTTATTTTTGGTTTTGTTTCTTTTCAAAAATGTTTTACTGTTGTAAAATATAACATATGATTCCCCATCTTAATCATTTTTAAGGGTACACTTGTGTGATATTAAACACATTCATAATATTCAGATATCTCTCCCTCTCATTTTCATACTCCCCTTCATCTTGTTAAACTGATGCTTTGTACTTCTTAAACAGTAACCCCTCGTTGCCTCTTCCTCCCGAACTCTAGAAAACACCATTCGGTTTCTATAATTTGATTATTATATGCACCCCATATAAGTGAAATCGAGCAACTTTTATGTATTTGTCCTTTTTTATTTTTTCACATATCTTTTTTTTTTTTTTTTTGTTCTTTTTTTTTTTTTTTCATTTCTTTTTTTTTTTTTTTTTTTTTTGGAGAGGTTTTTGCTGCAGGGTGTGTGAGCTTGCAGAAAGACAGAGAGAGAGAGACAGAAAGCGAGAAGTCACCCCTCAAGGGGGATGGTCATGCTGCATTCCCTTCTCCTCCATTCTCCTCTCGGGATCTTGGGTACACACACACATGTGCCTTGAGTGAGTTTAAGCCACCGGGTCCAGGACATGAACTGCGGTCGACTAGATGGGACTTCAGCGACATAGCCATTATGCTAACTTCTGGTCCCTCACACATCTATTTTTATTCTAAGGGTCATGTAACTGACTCTCAAACCAACTTCTTCCAAACAGAAATCCTATATAAACAGGGCCAGTTTATATCAATTTTTGTAATGGTGTTAGTTTCAAAGCAATTTTAGTAAACAGGACATATAAAATACTATGGTTTGGTGAATTTTAATTGTGAAACTTCTTTTTCTTTTAGATATTTTTCCTACTGTGTTTGCTGCTTTTTCAGCCATGATCTCTGCATACTTCCTTCAGCTGAATCTTCTGAACTCGGAATCACTCAGCAATTCTTCCACAGTAGTTCTTTTCCTTTGCTTGAGAACTTGTGAATGGTAGAAGTCAGCTAGGTTCTGTTTGTCTATTTGTAGCTGACTTACTTCACTTAGCACAGTGTCACCCAGGTTCATCTATATCACTGCATTTGAAGACTAAGCAATATTTTACCATGTGTACACACCCATACACACACAACACACACACACACACACACATACCTTTTTTTTATCCATTTATCTATCAATGACAATGTTCCTATCGTGAATAATGTTTCTGTGAATGTAAGTCCTCAAGACATACTTTTCAGTTATTTATGGTATATACTCAGAAATGTAATTGTTAGATTATATAGTAATACTATATATTTTTCAAAAATTTGCTATAGGGTGTGTGTGCTTAGTACAAAAGACGACAGAGAAAGTGAGAGAGCACCCCCAGGGAGTTGACCACACTATGATCCCTTATCCATCCTCTTGAACTTTCGGGTACACATGCTCAAGTGTTCCCTTTGTGTTCCAGGCTGGTAAGTTCAGGATTTGAAATATGTAGTCGACCATGTGGAATCCAGCCACCTTAACCACCATATTACCAGCTGGCTTGGTAATTCTATTTTTAATTTTTTGTGTGTGGCAATCATATAGTATTCTATAGTAGCTGTCTTATTTTACCTTGGAACCACAGTACATAAGGGTTCTGATTTCTTTATACCCCTACCAACACTGGTAGCTTTTTGTATTTTTGCTTGTTTGTTGTTTATTTTTATAGAGGCCCTTTTAATGGATGGGAGGTGACATCGCATTGTAGTTCTGACTTGTATTTCTGTAATCATGAGTGATGTTGACCATCTTATTGACCATTTTATGCCTTATTTAGAAAAATATCTATTTCTCAGGACCAGCAGATGACAAAATGTTTATGTTGCTGGACTCGCACATAGTCAACTACAGTTTGATCACAAATCTGGCAGCTTAAAACTCATGCGGGTGCATATGTGTGCATGCCCTAAATCCTGAGAGGAGAATGGAAGAGAAGGGATTGCAGTGTGACCATCTCCCCTGGGGGGTGATTTCTCACATTCTGTCTCTCTTCTCTCTGTCTCCAGGGAACATACATGCCCTATAGCAAATATCTCTCTAAAAAAAAAAGATGAAAAAAGAAAAAAAGTAAAGAAAAACATCTATTCCTATGCTCATTTTTTAAATTAGTGTAAGCGTTGAATTTTAATAGTGGTCTATAAATTCTAAGTATCTATCTCTTATCAGATATATTATTGCAAACATTTTATTTCATTTTGTATGTTGTATTTTTACTCTCTTAATAGCCTGTTTGATGCACAAATAATTTTTATGAAGTCTAATTTGCCTACTTGTTTTTGTTGTATCCTGTGCTTTTGGTGATATTTTTGTTTGACTTTGATGTGGCATTTGAGAATAAAAACAAAATAGGTATACATACATATTACATGCACTAGATAATAAATTCAGATATGTGAACAGATACTGTGTTTACATCTAATTATGGATTAATAACATACAGGGAAAATTGACTATAGATTAATAACAAACTACCAGGAGAATACTTCTCCATGATATGTATGCTAAATGTTAGTACTGAGGATGTGAAAGATAATGTCATAGACTTGGGTATTAAATATTATAGAAGATTCTAGAGACTTCTTAATCTTATAAAATATCTGATAACCTATTAAAAAGCAGTGATTGAAAGGTAACTTTATCTCTTTCAAGCAGTTTGAATGAATGCTTCACACAATCCTTGCATTTACCTTTTTGTCCTTACACTCAAGTGGCTTTATTTATTTATCTTTTCATTTGGGCAACTGAGCATTTTCATTTCCTGATATAGAGAGAAGTGATTTGAGTCATAATGAGCACCATTTTTTTGTGTGTGAAAATTAACAATTGGGATGCAATGCAATGATTATTTAATAATTGGATTTTAAATTCAAGCAC
This sequence comes from Tupaia belangeri chinensis, assembly GCF_000334495.1. NCBI lineage: Eukaryota > Metazoa > Chordata > Mammalia > Scandentia > Tupaiidae > Tupaia > Tupaia belangeri. The sequence goes on from NW_006159463.1 coordinate 1,450,598, forward strand.
CCATGCTTGATACTCCAGATATGGTTAGAACTAATGACTGATTTGGAGATTGTACCTTTCTGTCCAACTGACTTAATATAAATGAGATGGGGAGAGATAGGGAGAATGAGCAATTTAATTAAATAAATGAGAACCAAAAACTAAGAGATTCGTCTCAGTTCATAAATTCAGATAATTAAGTCTTTGGCTTGATGAATGTTCAATACCATAATCCAATAGCTGTGTATTTTGTTATACTTTTTTGATAACTATTAATATGTTCATAAAACAGATCCCTGTCTTTGAATATTATAGCTTTAACAATAAAATAATAAATAGAAACACAATTGTTTGTTGTATAGACTTAAAAAGGCTGCTGAAATTTTTGTGTTTATAATATATAGAAGTGAAAAAGTTAGCCATGTAGCTGGTCTTTGCTAACACCTCAGTCACTAATTTCATTCAGGTGAACATTGCTCAAATATTTATAGTTTGAAAGGTACTGTTATAGAAGAGCTAGAGAAAATACTACAAATGATGGGATTTGAAAAAAGTTGGTGAAAAATGGAATTAAAATACAATTTTATTTGGGCACAAGAAAATGATGCAATCTTTGTGGGGTTTGTGTAATGCCCATTTCCATGAACTTTTTGAAAACCTCTCACATATATCATCAATTCTCATTCATTCTGTGATGGAGAGAGAAATAAAGAATAAATATAACAAATCAAATGGGATGTTAAAACAACTTTAAATGTTTGGAAAACTTAAAGAGGATTTATTGCATCAGAAGTACTGGGATGAACTGAGAAGATGAGAACAGGTTGTTTTTATTTTAAATAAAACGAAAAGGGTAGATTTCATTAATTATTTACCTTTTAAGCAAATATTTGGAGGAAGTCAGAGTATTAAATAGGTGACTATTTGGAGGAGCATCCTTCACAAAAGGAACAACCAAATCCAGGGATCAAAGAAGATAGACCTTGAATTATCGAAGAAGCTTGTACTTGACCAAGGAGGCTACAGGGGGGATAATTCAGGAGAAAATAATAGGAGAAGACATCTGAGAATCGATGGGAGCCAAATCAAGCAGAGTCTTTAGTTTCCTGCAATGATTTTGGCTACATTTTGTTTCTTGTGTTTGCTAACTTACTTTGTACAATGGGAAAGCACTGCAAGGTTTGAGACGGAAGAATGATATCAGTTGGCTCACATTTTTAAAGTACTACTATAGATACCCTCTTGAGTATAGAATATAAAAGAGAAGGAGCAGAGGAAAGAGGCTACTATGATAATCTAGAAAAGTCGTACTGTTGACTTAGAACAAGGTAATGAGAATAATAGGTATGGTTAGAGTTCAGGTATACTTTCGGGGTTCCAATAGGACTTACTAATGCATCAATCATGTTTGTAAAAGAAAGGAAACCGAGAAGACTCCAATCTTTGATACTTACACAAGTTCAAGAATGGAGTTATAAAAGAAAGGGAGGGGACATGCTGGGTAAAGGTTAAGGGAATGGTTTGAGGGCAGAAAGACCAAGCGTTTGAATTGACATTGATAGATACCTATTAAGCATGTATGTAAATGTGTTAGATACATTTGGAATTAAGAACAACAATCTGGACAAACATTTTAGACAAAATTTGATAAAAAAAAATCTAGATAATGAATATAAGAATATCAAGACCTTAAAACTGAGAGAGCCTAATATTAATGGATAAAGTATAATAAATGTTGTCTAGAAGACATTTTTAAGATAGCATTGTGCTAGTTTCTGGTGGCTATCATAAAAATTATAGTAAAACTGGTGATTAAAAACAATAGAAATTCATTCTCTCACAGTATCAAGGATCAGAAATTTGATCCAGTTTTATTGGGTCTTGATCCCACCAGAAATTATGAGAAGAGTCCATCCTTGACTCTTGTCGCTTCTCCTGTGGTTTTCATGCTTGTGTCCACATCACTCCAATCTTTGCCCCATCTTTGCATCTCCTTCTCTTTTGTACATGTCAAATATCTCTAGGCTTCCCCTTTAAAAGGATATTTATGGTTGGGTTTAAGGCCTTCCAGGATAATTAAGCATAATCTCCCATGTCCCAATTCTTCACCTAATCACATCTACCAAAACTCTTTTATCCATACAAATTAACTTTGAAAGGTTCCAGGGATTAGAGATGATATCTTTGGATAGTCATTATACAACCTCTTTCATGAAGCAAACATAAGAGTATGTAGTGTCAATTATAACTAAAACCAAGAAGTAGAAACTTAAAATTATTCATTAAATCCTGTCTGGACCCGCAGGACAGTCGAACAGTCACTTGAGGGAGGGAGTGAAAGAAGGACAAACACGCAGAGTGAAGACAAGACAAGGTGCTGATCAAGTCTTGTTTATTGAGGAAGTATGACAAGCTTATATGCACTCAGGAATAGGCATGTCCGCTTATGCAGATAGGTTTCTAGGCAACAAGAGAGACGGTTGGTCATGTGGTTTCGGGGAATCGGTTTGCTCGGTGAGGAAATAGAAACTTAAGGTCTACTTAACATGGGACTCAAAAGTCCTTGCTGAGTTCATCAGGTTGTTGTAACAATACTTGGAACATTCTGCACATAACAGTTCAGACACCCAAGGTTAGGTCCAGACAATAACCTTGGTCTCAACGTCCTGCACGTTCCTCAAGCCTCCTTCATGGCTCCCAACAAAATTCATCAGTATAAAAATGTGTTTTCAGAAGAATAGTTTTAGTGGTGCAGGCATAATCCCAAATAAAGTAATACTAAAAGAGAAAAATTAAAAACTCAAACACAAATTATAGTTCCAAGATGCTTTTCTGCAAAAAGGGATAAAAACTGAGCATAAGCTAGATGGTGAATTCTTTTCTCTGTTGTTATTTTTGTTTTCTTTTTTTTTTTAATTAAAAAAAATGTGGATGTGGATTGTAGGGATTGTTAATGCTGAAAAAAAGAGAAAAGGGACCAGCAGTTAGTATAATGGCTATGTCGCTGGACTCCTATGTAGTCGACCACGGTTCGCTTCCCAGACCCGGTAGCTTAAAACTCATGCAGGGCACCTGTGCATGCGTACCCAAGATCCCAAGAGGAGAATGGAGGAGAAGGGATGGCAGCGTGGCCATCTCCCCTGGGGGGGTGATTTCTTACTTTCTGTCTCTCTGTCTCTATCTGTCTGGTGAGTGTATGCGCCCTATGGCAAAAACTTCTCCACAAAAAAAAAAAAAAAGAGATGAAAATATCTACATGGGTGTTCTTTACTAGCTGTCATAGTTTAGAAGCCCCCAGACACAGATTTTGAAAGAAGAATAAGTTGAAATAGTTTATCTGAAAAAGGAATTGGAGAATGAAAGACAAGAAAGGAAGGGAGGTCAATGAAAGTCTGTCATGAGACAACCAGTAGAACGAATCAGTGCTTGATAGTACTGAGATCGTTGGGAGAACATGTAGAACACAACTGGGGGAGAGGGTTGCCACCTTTCAAAGATCAAGGCAGTGAAGGCACTTTATTTTCCAACTCCTACCTACCAATGACTAAAGATATTTCAGGGAATATTAACTCCACAGCACTTATGACCAGGTTTGTGCTTAGGTGAGGCATATTCCTACTGATAGCATCTTTAAGTAGAAAATGACAGGTATGAACTCTTCAGTCCCTGTCAGCAAATCTGAGCATCAGGGATCTATGAACAAGGTACTGAGAGGAAGCGCGACATAAGGAAGGAAAGCTGGGATCGTGCACTTCAAAGATCAGTATATTTCATTTGCATCATTTGTTCAAACCTTTCTCATCTACTTACTGAATAGTTACCATCTTCTTTGGTATTTAAAGAGAGTGAAGACAGGAAATTCAGTTAATCAATACATTTAAAGCCTAAAGGAAGATATCTTTACAATGCTATTATCTACCACCTTTCTACTACATATCAGTGATGACTAATAAATGATGTTCCAGACTTTATATTAGGAGATACTATTAGATAACACGTTTTTGAAAATTAACTAGATGTTTTCTTCTTTTTAACAACAAAAATGTTTTTAAGTATTAAAAAGAAAGTGTTTCAACCATGAAGACATGGATTTTATTGTATTAAAATTTGCCTTCACTATTTAATCTTTGGTGCAAAATAAATATTTAGTTTATATATAAATATATTTGAATTATCAGCAGCATGATCTCCCTCAGATAAATTCAGCTTATAATAAACATAAGAAAATAGAAAGTTTTATTACTATCCCTTTTGGGGAATTACAATGAAATTAAATGTTTGGGTTTTTTTCAATAAATTTATTTAAGAATAATGCCAGGAATTATCCATGATGAAATAAAATGGGCATATTGACTCATTTACATATCTGTCATATATGTTTTATATTTGTTTTATATGTGAAGATTATTTATTTGAACTTGGCTAATTAGCAACAAAAAATTAATATATTGTAATTATAAACTTATTGGAAGAAAAATGATTAACATCCTTTGATCTTTAATAGTGTTAGAAATACCAGACTGACTGTTCATCAAACTGAAAGACTCAAATAATTGTATTTGATTTATAAACTTTTTCATAAACACACACACACACATATATATAAATTTTCCATAAGATGTGTGCACTCACTGGAGAGAGACAGAAAAAGAGAGAGGAAACGTAAGAAAAAGAAACCCTATAGTCAATGGACACACTGCAATTATTTCTTGATTCTCCTCTTGGGATTTTGGGCATGCACACACATCCAACGGGTTTATTTATCAATCATTGGGTCTGGGACTTTAATTGACCAGTTAGCTATGTGGTATTTAGCCACCTTATGCACTATGACCTGGGCTAACCCCATTTACATATTTTAAATTAATTATTACTTTATTTTATTTGTTATTATTATTATTTTGATGATTGTTTTAAGTTTGACCACAGAGGTTCAGAGAGAGAGAGAGAAGGAAAGTGAAAAAGCAAGCTACCAGGTCTGGAACTCAAACCACAGTCAGTCATGCGGGAGTCCAGTGTCCAGTATCTTAACAACCATGCCACGTTGCCATGTGCCAGCCTCCCATTTATATTTTAAGATAAGATGATCTGTATATTTGTGAAAATGAGAATTTATTTTTAAGCCTTATAACCAATGCCTATGTCAGAAAATATACAGCTACACCCAAAACCCTTTATCTCTGTCCTGTGGAATTAGTTTAATAATTATGAAAATCACAGCTCTGTCTCTTAGCTTTCCCTTTTTTTTTTTGGAGAGGATTTTGCTATAGGTCACGTGCACTCGCCAGACAGAGAGAGAGACAGAGAGACAGAAAGCGAGAAATCACCCACTAGGGGAGATGGCCACGCTGCAATTCCTTCTCCTCCGTTCTCCTCTCGGGATCTTGGGCACGCACGCACACGCGTCCGACATGAGTTTTAAGCCACCGGATCCAGGATGTGAACCGCGGTTGACTACATGGGAGTCCAGCGACATAGCCATGACGCTAACTGCTGGTCCCAGCTTTCCCTTCTTGATTGAACAAATACAAGATTTTTCCCTAAGAATATCACTTTCTCTGAAAATCTCTTAGACACTATAGTTTCTTTACGTTCTGTTTATCAATTACAACAAACTGGATGCCCTAAAACAGTAGAAACCAGAGTGTCCTAGATTGCTGGAGTTGAGAAAGACACAGTCAGGGTGACAGCAGGGCCATGTTCCTTTCGAAGACTCCAGGAAATAATTGTCTCTTTTAGCTTCTGGTGTTTAGGAACAATTCTGGCATTTCTCAGCTTGTAGAGACATCAGTCCATCCCCTGCCTCTGCCATCTTAGGGCCTTTTCTCTATGCCACTTTTTCATGTAAGGACAGCAGGCATTTTATATTAGGCCCACCCTAATGATCTTGTCTTAGTATTACAATATCTGCAAAGATACTTCCACATAAGTTCCCCTTTACAGCTACTGGGGGCTTGGATTTCACATTTCATTTTGAGTGACACCATTCACTCGAGAATAGGCACTAGCTATTTTCATCTGGCTAATACAAGAAGGTGTTGTGTAGGCTAACACAGTTTCCTGTCACAGAACTAGTAATACTGGATCGAGAACTGCTCATGTTCTGAGAGTTACTCCCAGACAGCTAATATCTGTACATTTTATGGGGTACAGTGTGCTTTTCAGTACATGAATACAATGTGTAATGATCAAATTAGGATTGTCTACCATCTTAAACATTTCCATCATCTTAAACATTCTCATTAATTTGCATTGTAAACATTCAAAATGTGGTCTTATAGTTACTTTTTAAGAGGTTTTTGCCTTAGAGGAACAGAGACAGAGACAGAGGCAGTGAGAAGGAAAGAAAGAAAGAAATCACTTGTCCAGTGGGGAAGGCCATCCCACAGTCCTGGCTCTTCCATTCTCCTCCCTGGATCTTGGGCGTGCACATATAAGCACCCAGCATGAGTTTCACTCCAGTGGATCCAGGACTCAAACAGCAGTCAGCCATGTGGTAGTTCAGCGATATAATCATTACTCTATCTGCTGGTCCCTCTTCTAACTATTTTGAAATATTAATATGAAGAACTTCAAAAGTTTCAAGGAAAAAGGGAATTAAATCCAAGTTTATTTTGTTGTAAAATATCTCTAAAACCTATGCCTGCTTGTTCAAAATAAACAACTTCTGTATGAATTTGAAGGCTCTTCTTATACACTGAGTTGTCATCAACTACAGTTATTCTTTTCTGTTTCTGTACTCTAGAACTCATTCCACTTATTTGCACTTGTACCTGTTAACATACCTAGTCCCCTACACATCCCTCTCCTTCCTAGCTTCTGCTGTCATTCCACTCTCAACTCCTATGTAATCAACTCTTTTAACTTCCCAGAAGATTACCATAGAATATACAGTTTTTGCCTTTCAGAGCCTGGTTTATTTAACCCAGCATAATTTTCTCCAAGCTCCTCCATAGTGTCTCAGATGACAGGATTTCAGCCTTTTCAGGACTGAATAATATTCCGTTGTGCATATATACCACATTTTCTTTATTCATTCATGAGTTTTGGGGCACTTAGACTGATTCTATATCTTAGCTATTGTAAACAGTGCTGCAATAAATAGTAATGCAGACATTTCTTTGACACAGTGATTTCCTTTCTTTTGGGCATGTACCCAGTAGTTGGGTTACTGGATCAAGGAATTCTATTTCAGTCTTTCGAGACCCTGTCATACTATTTTTTGTCATAGCTGTACTAATTTATACTCTCACAAACAGTGTATAAGAATTATCTTTCTTGGGAACCAGCAGTTAGCATAATGGCTATGTCGCTGGACTCCCACATAGTCGACCGCAGTTCGACCGGACCCGGTGGCTTAAAACTCACACCAGGCGTGTGTGCGTGCGTGCCCAAGATCCCAAGAGGAGAATGGAGGAGAAGGGATTGCGGCGTGACCATCCCCCCTGGGGGGTGATTTCTCGCTTTCTGTCTCTATGTCTCTGTCTGTCTGGCAAGCGCACGGGCCCTATAGCGAAAATCTCTCCCCCCTCCTCCAAAAAAAAGAGAGAAAAAAAAAAAGAAGAAGAAGAAAAAAAGAATTATCTTTCTTTACAATCCTGCCAGCAGTTGTTATTCTTTGTTTTTGGTTTTGTTTTGTTTTGTTTCTGGTAGTAGTCATTCTAACTAGGGAGAGACAACATTTCATTAGGGTTATGATTTGCATTTCTCTAATGACTAATGATGTTGAGCATCTTTTTAATGTGGTTGTTGACCCTTTGTATATCTTTCATAGAAAACCGTATTCAAGTCATTTGCCTATTTGCATAAGAAGGTCATTTTATTTATTTATTTACTTCTGCTGCTGAGTTGTTTGAGTTTCTTTTATATTCTTAGTGTCCTTAAATTTCTGCTCACCAATTCAGAAAAATTGTAATTTCATAAGAACTACAGTTGTATTATGTAGCAGATGAGGAATTTAAAAAAGCAAAGGAAACAGTATGTTTTACTATAAAATTGAAAAATGTATTTTGTGTTTGTGTGTGTGCATGTGTGTGTGTTTGTGTGTGCATATGTGTGTGTTTGTGTATGCATGTGTGTGTGTGGGGGTGTGTGGGGGGGGGGGGAAGGTGTTTAAGCAGGAGCTCATTGTGAGGCAATCTTCCTGCCTCAGCTTCCATAGCAGCTGGGAGTACAAATGCATTACTCTGTGCCTGTTTTTTTTCGATTGTCGAATCAAACCCACCCTGGCCTCCCATGTGGCCTCAGTCTGTCATGCAGCAGCATCCATTGTGTGCCTGAAAAATATTATTTTATAAATGCTACATTGACACATAATATATACACCTTTAAATCCACCTTATTGCAGTGAAATTTCTGTAAAGAGAGGAATTGTACATTTATCTTTTAAGCCTCAACGAATCTATCAAAATATCTGATAAACTCGTATTCAAGTAATTTCAATGTATTATTAATCAAAAGAAAATAAGGTCATTGTTTACTTAAAATTTAAACTCAAATGTGAATAATTTTCCTTAATATTTCAGACACCCTTGGAACTCTGAGATTCTATAAGATCGTTTTTCTGTATTTTTATCAGGATATCCTTCTTGGTAGTTTGTTATCGACTTTTTTAGATGAAACATGTGGTTAATGGGAATGATGGAAAATATAGCTGTCTTCTTTATTTGGCACATGAAATACAGTGAAAGGAAAAGGTCTTCAGAAGCATGTTATTCAAAACTAACTCTTAGTGCCGAATGGCTTTATTCTATCATTACACATGATTAATGGTTAGTGTAATTCCCGTGTGCATTGTCACATTACGGAGTCCTATCAATCCAAAATTTTATTGTTAATGGCAATGAGCTCTGTGTGTAATGTCTGATGCATTAGCACAGAAATGCTTCTTTTTTGTCACAAATGTATTGTTGAAGCTGTTTAATACTTGTTTGCTTACCCATAATGGGATGAAATGCATCTATAATTACTGTCATGGGGCTGAGTCTATACCATCTGGTGTGGAATGAAAATGTTTGTATCTAAGCTTAGTAGAGCAGAATATATATTCTGAATCATTATTGTAAAGCCATTCATTCTATCTAATAACTTCTTCACTATATGAGCACAAACTAATGAGTATAAACACAGTTGGGGCTGGAAAAATTAAGAAAATAGCATGTTCTATAAAACAGTGCTCAGTCTCTCACTTAGTGAAAACGAAAAAGTATAAAGTTAATCTCCAAAATCATTGCTGTCTGTATCTAATGTTCAAAAAGTATGTATGCTATTATGTACATCAGAGTGTCCTAAAGTTGAATAAGCGACTTTTTAGGTGACTTTAAAAAATCTTAGTATTGCTTTTGGAAGTCTGGTTTTGGTTTTCAGTAATTAAACAAATAGTCTTTTAAAAATTTGTATAAAATGCATAATGTAAAAAAATGCACAAATTTCCAAAAAAGTTTTGCACAAAAATAAGCAAATACTTTAATTTTATTTTCTATGAAATTTTGAAGTCTCATATTATTTCTTTACCTTCATAGAAACATTATTGAAGGGTTTTGCATTTTCATGTTAATCCATGTATTTAACTTTCTATTAGTCATTTTAAAAAGAAAGTAGAAGATAACAAAACATCTGAAGCTTAAGCAAGGAAAAATCATCGAGTTATCTCATCTAGATATATCTGACAGAAAGTAACTTAAATTGAAAGAAAGTTCTTTCTCTTGAATATGAAAATTCAAGGCATATTACTGCTTGAGGCAATCTACAACTTAATGCTATCCACTTAAAAGGCCAATAGTTGTTTTTCTGGATCTAGATATATTTATTATAAAACTTATTTGAAGTACAATTTCAAAAGATTAAATAGAAACACTGGAAAACAAAAGCAAGAAGAGTAAGTCCCTCCAGGAATAGAAACATATTTTAAAGCCCATGTAATTAGAAATGTATGGCATTGAACAATTCTTTTTTTTAAGTTATTTATTTGCATATTCTGTGAGACAACAAGACAGTTGCCCTCAACTGAGTTTTGCCATGCTGAAATCCTACCTTCAGCTCTCAGTCATCAGGGTTCACAGACATTCAGGGCAATGCCTGGCATGTTCAAGTCTACTTGAGATTCAAACCCAAGCCTTTAATGTGCTATTATATCATGCAGTAGCACCTTACCACCTGGGCCCTCATGATTGAGTCAGAATAATTCTTAACTAAAACATAAAACCCTTAACTAGAATTGGGAAATATTTTTTTGCATCATGTATATGGATAGGTTTTTTTGTGTAAATATGCACTTGTGTATATACACAAACATATATACATATACATGATATAAAAAAATTTGCAACACAGGGTGTATGTGTGTGTGTGCATGTATAGACAAAATAAATAACACTTTATAAAAGCAGGTATATATTTGCTTGCATAATACAAACACATATATACATTCAAACATGTTTTCCATGTATAGATGTAGAGATCTGTGGTAACATCTGTGTATGTGTATATAGCCCTTAAACCAGCATATTTATTAAATAAACATTGCAGTCTCAATAATATGAAGAACAAATAAGATTATAATGATGAGCTATAGATTGTTTGCTAATAGTATGATATGATATGTATAAATAGGTAAAGAATGTTATTATAACAAATATAAATATTTACAAATACTCAAGTTAAAGTATTACTTAATATATTTAATCAAAGAAAAAGAATTAAAAAATAGTTGCCACAGAGGACTAGCAAATGGCATAATGGTTACACTGCGGGACTCCTGCATGGTTGGCCACAGTTCAAGTCCCAGCTCTGGTGGCTTCAAACTCATGGTGGATGTGTATGAGTGCATGCCGAAAATCTCAAGAGAAGAATGGGAGAGAAGGAATTGTGCCTCTCTTTCTCTTTGTCTCTCTCTGGCAGGAGCTCATGTCCTATAGCAAAAATCTCTCTTAAAAAATAAACAAAGATTGCCAGTTATTGGAGAAAATTATTATATATAAATTTAATTTTGTATAAATTTAATCAGAAAATGTAATGGAAGAAAATACTCTATGTCTAAATATTACATAAGCAAACTCAGCTAGTTATAAATTTAAAAAGAAATGTTTCAAGATAGAAGCAAGAATTGGGGGCTCCATGGCTCAGTGCTTAAAAAAGAAAGATTCCACAAGACCAACCATATGTTTTAACCATAGCCCTGGAAACTTGAAAAACATACCAGGTGTGTGTGCATGCATGCTCCTAACCTTGATGTGGTGGAGAAATGGAGGAGAAGGGACTACACCATAAACATGACCCATCAGAGGTTGTTTTCCTCTCTTTTCTCTGTCTTTCTATGTCTTTCTGGCAAGCATTTGTGCCCACTGACAATTCATATTGTTTTATGTTATTTTTATTTTGAGCCTTGTAAATATTTTAGCAATGTATTTCGTCTTCTAAAAATTAACATTTCAGAAGACTTTATCCAAAATATAGGATGACATGACTAAAGGTACATACTTTTCAAAAGCTCTTAAGATCACTAGCAATTACTGAACATTGGCAAAGTGCAACTGTGGATTTGTTATTTAATATTTTGCCTTTGTAGTGATACAAACTGCTTTTTTGCCAATTGTAAATAGCTTTATTCTGAATGTAGCTATATTCTTGAGGAGTAATTTTCAGTGGCTCAGTGCAACCAGTCATCATATACTTCAGCACATTTCCTAGGCCATCAATAACCCAACCGGAGATGCATTCCAGCTTGTTCTTATGGACAATTATGCATAGGAATTTGTATAATTACTTTATCATTTGGAAGTGTATTTTACATGACACTGAAAATGACAGTGCTGCTAGAGTTCACAGGCAAACAAATGTCAAAGATGACAGGACAGAGTGATGCAAATTGATAGGATGCTTGTTTTTTTGTTAATTTTGATGAATTCTGAATGTCATTCAGTATCGTGCCAACTGGCCATTCTTGAATCTCTCTTTAACGTGCATGCCAACCACCGAGGTCAGCTGGTATTTCTAGATTACAACAGTTCCTCTTACAGGCATAGCCACCAGTGAATTGTCCTATAATCTTTAGAGATTTTCTAATTCCATTAGAAATACATCATGAAATACGTTGTAAGCAACATTTTACCTGAACTAAGAGAAATAATTTAGCAAGTATTTTATATGGCCCAAGAATATGATAGCTCCTCAAGACCAGACCCACACTTGGTAGTTTAAAACTTCTCCCAATCAAAAAAAAAAAATAGCTATCTATATGTCGAAGACAAAGAAAAGCAAATAACATGGAGAAAAACATGTGAGAAAATAAGATTATATCCTTGAACAATGAATGTTCTTTGAAAGCTCTGAGTCTTTTAATAAACCTGGGAACTCTTGGTTTTATGAGCTTTTTATCATCTGTGTATTAAAAATCTAGACTTCTGAGGGCCAGCCAGCAGGTTGCATAGTGGTTAAGGTGCTGAATTCCCACATAGTTGAGAGTGGTTCAAGTGTTGGACCTGATAGCCTGAAATTCATTCCAATCATGTGTAGATACATGTCCAAAATCCCAAGAGGAAAATGGAGGAGAATGGATTGTGGTGTAGCCACCCTCCCCCAGGAGTGATTACTTGCTCTCTCTATCTCTCTCTGTTTCTCTAGTGAATTCACACACCCTATACAAAAAAAAAAAAAAATTCTAAAAAAGAGAAAGATACAAGTCAGAAACTAAAAATGCAGGTTATTTGAAAAATTAAATAGACAAATCTTAGTTACTTAAATCATGAAACAGACTTGTCAGTAGAGAACAGCCCCAGTATATATTATCTCCTTCCAGAGCATGACTTTACATCTCTTCACTCCAGTTTGACCTACTCTTCAAATGACTCATTTTCTTTCTTCAAGATGTCATGCTCAGAATCAGAAAATAAATAATATTTGAAAGTATACCAGTATTTCTCCCCCAAAGGTTTCATTGTCAGTTTCTTTCTTTAAATCCAGGTCCTACATCTCAGTGTGTGTTGGGAAAGGAAGATACACCAGGGGTGAGGTTTCAGGGCAAGAGGGTGAGGTTTCAGGGAAATAGAAGAGAGAGAGAGGAAAAAATAATACATGTAGAATAATTCAAAATTTAGCTGCAACCTCATTTCAAAATGATGTTCTCTATTCTTTATAATGAATATTCACATCACCTTTGAGAAGACAAAGCTCTATGTGGGTCAGAGCTATGATTAGTGTGATTATTGATGTCATGGGGTCTATCTAATAAGTAGCATCACGATGCTGTTGTTCTCAGAGTGACTGGACAAGCATTCATCAGTTACCTCTCATGCCATCTCAAACTAATTTTTCTCTTTGGCTATGAGGACTTAGGGTCTCCTTAATGGAATGTGCACTTCGTAGCTCAATAGCTACCAGTGTAAACAGGTGATTTTGAAAAGAGTCATGCTGATTAGCGATTAGGTTTGCAAAGCGGGGAAGACTGTTATGTGTGCAGGGGGTAAAAGTATCATACAGTCCACAGTAATTGTTTTCGTATGTTATTATGTTGCCTCAGAGTCATTGCAAAGAACTATTCATAGAGATTTTAAAACCCAAACAAAATACAGAATAAATGATAAACAGGTTTTGTAAAATATCTACATATTTTTATTAAAATGTCTCCTCTTCTTTTCCACTTGTAAGCATATTTCCAAAAATAGTAAATAAACATCTACTATATGTACAATGATGTGCTGGAACAAAGAAAAGCTTGGCACAGTGGATTTGGGGTTAATGGCTATGAAACCCATTTCCACTTTATTCAATGCAGTTTCAATTTAAAATAAATACATAGTCACATAAAATTTTAATAATTGCAAATTATGGAGAAACACAAATAATTTTCTATAAACACATCATGTATATCTAACTTCATATATTTTCCAGCTCTTTTTTTCCTGAGAGTGCATGTGTGGACACACACACTCATATTGTAGTAGGTTTGTAGTCTTATGCTTTGTATTTTATCATTCTTTTATTCTCTGAAATCATTTACTCTATTAAGTCACATATAAGTTTGTATCAAAAATTAAACACACTTTTCCATACTTGCAGTGTTTTCATTTTTGAATGATGAATTGAGCAAATATCTTAACAAATACATAAGGTATTACAAATGTATGTGCTGAAGAAGAAATGACTATCTGTAATCTCATGAATACTATAAATCATCTTTATCTAGAGAATATCACTCAGTAATGATGAATGAGTTACATGAGATGTCTGAATTATATTATCAGTTTACCTAATCTTTCAATAATCTATCAGCCATAGTTGTATGTATATTATATTAAAATTTAAAATTTATAGAGGCCTTATATTTCTGGTAAGACATTTGTTACAAGAATGAATAAAACAGTACAGTTGCAGGTTCTTATACACAAGTGTTAAATGAATGAAAGATGCAACTTGTTTATGTTTCTGCCAGCTCAACTGCTGCCAGTGGTTGTTTTCAGCTAAGGCAGATCACTCTAACTTATTTTATGGTGCATTAGGCCGTTTCTAGACACTCTTTGGACACTATTTTATCATCTGTCTGCTGTTAATCTATATTTCTTAGAAACCCAGCAAAGAAGTGATACATTTTTTTTGAGAGTCTTTTTGCTATAGGGCACGTGTGTTTGCCAGAAAGAAAGACAGAGACAGAGAGACGGAAAACGAGAAATCACCCCCCCAGGGGGGATGGCCACACTGCAATCCATTCTCCTTCAGTCTCCTCTCAGGATCTTGTGCACGCACACACATGCCCCCGGCGTGAGTTCAAGACACTGGGTCCGGGACTCGAACTGTGGTCAACTACATGGGAGTCAGCGACATAGCCATTTAAGGATCTTAGGTCATGGATATGGTCTCTAATGTTTAACTGAAATCTGTCTAACTGGCAGAGACTTAAAAATGGGGCATTAAGGAAACGAAAAAGAAAAAGAAAGGATAATAAATATCTAGGAATGTTTCTTTTTGGAAAAAGAACTATGACCAAGGGATTGATTAATGGCATATGCTTATTGAAAATTTAATCTCATTTTAAGATGTAATGATTCCAAACAAATACATATGGGATCTATATGCATCTATAGTATATACACATTTATATTATACATATATAGTATATTGAGATATTCATATTGATATATATATACATATTGTACATACATGTAGTATATATATATATACACATATATGTAAAATATATATATACACTTGCAGTGTTCATACATATATATATGCACACACTATACATATAAATATAGTATGTATCATTGAAACCATTATATTTGTATTTATTTATTTACTTTTAGTTTTTGCCATAGAGTGTATGCTCTTGCCAGAGACAAGGAGAAAGGGAGAGAGAAAATGAGAAGTCACACTCTCCCCTGTCCCAGGATGGATGGCCATTCCACAATCCCTTCTGCTCCAATTCTTCTCTTGAGATTTTGGGCTCTCATGCACATGCACCTGGAGTGATCTTCAAGCTGCCAGGTCTGAGCCTCAAACTAGGAAGTCAGCCATATGAGGTCCAGAGGCCCTAAACTCTGTGCCCCCTGCTGGCCCACCATTGTATTTTTAAACCTATATTTCAAATCACTTGATATTTAACACAAACAAAAGAAACCACAAGAATTTTATATCTGCTTTCCCATCTAGTATATTTTAAGAGACATAAGAGATCTAGCAAACAATGCACTCTACACGGCCAAATATGGGAAGTAAATCTCAGTATTTATAGAAGTTCAGCAGTCCTATGAAAATGCTGGACTAGATCAGAGTAGGAGGAAAGAGATCAGAGTGAGGAGCACAGTAAAAATAAGAAATCCAAAGCAGAAATGGACAGTGAAACACAGGAAGAAGAGTGGAGGTAAGGGTAATTTTCTGAAAGTGAAAAAGCATGCTAACGGACAGTGATACGCAGATTCTCCAATCTGTTGCCTGTTGAATTAATGGCACAGAGAGACTCAAATCTCAGGTGAGGTTTTAACAGTGAAATCAAGCAATAATTGGTTAAATGATTGATCCATCTTTAATTATGTACTTACTTACCTACCTGCTATCTCCTTTCAATCTTTCTCTAAACAAAGACATGTACAGTGGCTAACCCGAAGGATATACAGGTGGAAATAAACCATTTTTAATGGGATTGGAAGATGTAATAGAGAGGAATGGCTTGCCAATATATACTCTTTTCTTCTTTATTTTTTAAAGAGGTTTTTGTTTTAGGGTATGTGCGCTCCCCAGAGAGAGAAAAACAAACAGTGAGAGGGAAAGTGAGAAATCACCCTCCAGGGAGATGGGCATACCAAAATCCCATCTTCTCCATTCTCCTACTGAGATCTTAGGCACGCACACTCACACACCTGGTATGATTTTCAAAGCACCACAAGAGTCCAGCAATGTAACCACTACACCATCTGCTGGCCCCACTCTCCTTTATTCTTAGACTCATTTCATTATTCAAAATGTTTATCTCATTTTATTTAATGGTACTTTAATATCCCACACCTTTGTTGTTCTCTATTTGTTTCAGAAAGTAGTCTGAACTCATCAACATAGCTGATGTTCTAGACCCACAGACTTGAGAAACACATTGGACATTGGGAGGGTTGTTTTTTTTTTTTTTTGGAGAGTTTTTTGCTATAGGGCACGTCCGCTCGCCAGACAGACAGAGACAGACAGAGAGACAGGAAGCGAGAAATTACCCCCCAGGGGGGATGGCCATGCCGCAATCCCCTCTCCTCCATGCTCCTCTCGGGATCTTGGGCATGCATGCAGCGGGGTCGGGACGTGAACCACGGTGGACTATGTGGGAGTCCAGCAATATAGCCATTACGCTAACTTCTGGTCCCTTGGGAGAGTTTTTTAAAGCTGGAGTAGGTGATCATAGGCCACTCCTATTTACTAATTGGTCATTTGGAAAGGAATAGTAAGCCTTCTCTATTTTCAAGATCAAGTAGTTTAACCACTTGGGGCAATATGTCCTCTGAAGTTAGGCTTCTACCTTCACACACAGATTAGAAGATAAAAGCATTACCTTATTTCTTAGTTACATTTTTAAAGGATGACCTTTAGGTCTTCAAGAGAGTACTGCATTGTACATTGACAATTGGCTTTTAAACAAAATTTGCATCTCAAGGGACAGGAAAAATGTTCCCTTACAAGTTTCCAATCCTCTGACAAAAGTGAGGGTAGGAACCCTTGTGGCTAGGTCCTCTACATTTTAAGAGCTAAAGTGAAAGAAAGAAGGTCAAGTGTTGAGAAACAGGAAGGCATTTGCCTGAAATTTATTCAAATTAAGAAAACCATTAAGGCCGTCTTGGTTAGAGAACTTTGGGAGAATTTTACAGCCCATTAACAAGAGTAGATTTCTGTTTCTGGCTATCCTTTCTAGTCAAAGTAGACAACCCCATAAACTAGTTGAAATCCTGGCAAATGTTTAATTTGGTTATGCCTGTCAGAAAATCTCTCAGGCTGTTCTTACACTGACTTGAATCTCTCCATTATTAGAGAAAGAAATTTTTGCTATAGGGTGTTTATGCTCACCAGAGAAACAGAGAGAGACAGAAAGTGAGAAATCACCTCCACCCAAGGGGGATGGCCAAGCTGCAATCCCTTCTCTTCCACTGTCCTCCTGGGTTCTTGAGCATGCACATGTACATGCCCAGCCTGAGTTTTAAGTCGCTGAATCCAGCACTTGAACTGCCGTCAATTGTGTGTAGTCCAGCGACGCACCCATTATGCCATCTGCTGGTCTCAAATCTCTTCATTTTCAATAAGAGGTAGAGAATTTTGTAGGAATGTCTATAAACCAAAGTTGATTTTTTGTGTTTAGGCAGAACTGCTCATGAGAATGAATGGAGGGAAATTTGGCACAACAAATGAAGGTACCTCATACATGGTACTTCCACTTAGTGATGGTGTGCTGATGACCGTGTCCAAATGAATGGTAATTTGGGTCATATAATATCCAACATGATGCTTCTTATGAACAAATAAGATCATCTGGTCATTTGACATACCATGAAGAGCCACCCAGTGCCTAAAAGAATCTAGCAGCAAATCAGATCCAGTTTCTCTGAAGAATGGCTGTTTGAAAATTGAGTAATTTTCTCCAGTTTTAAGACTCTGAACTCTGAATTTGTATTATACTTTTCTTACCTATGATCTGCATAGTGTATCTGATCCACAGAGATATTGGATCAAATCTCTTTTCTTATTTATTTATTTATATTTTGCTAAAGGGTGCATGCTCTCACCAGAGTGATTGGGAGAGGGGGAGTGAAAAAGCACTCCCTGGGGAAATGGTTGCACTGTAAACCCTTAGTCTCTAGTTTCGTTTTAGGATTTTGGTAATGCACGTACACATGTCCAGTGTGATTTTCCAGCTACTGGGTCTGGGTCTTAACCTCCACGCCACTTGCTGCTTTCAGGGTAATTTAAGTTCACTTGAGAGCTTTTTCTTTTTTTTGCTCTAGGTTCCACTCAATTCACTGGTTTATGTTTTACTTAATAGATAGGTTGGAGAGTAGTTATAAACTTTAATACATGTAACTCCTAAATCCAGAGAGGCTCATTAAGCATTTTTTTCTGTTTCATGGTAGCAAAAAGTACAAGTTAGAGCTATTTTGTTCTATTATTTAAAGGATATATTTCAGCTCTCTCATACCAAATAAATGGAGGAGTTGCCAGATACTGAAATATTACTGGGATTTTGCTCTCTTTCTGGAAAACAAATGCTTAGTATTTATCAAAGTTGCCTGAAACTCCTGCTCATCAAATCTAGGTAGAATAGTCTATAAATTTTTCAGAGAAGAATAGTTCATGATAGAAAATGTGTAAATTCTTGCAGAGTTGAATAGAAATAATAAACATCTATTGATATTCTTGCCAATTGAAAGTAAAAGTTTTCTGGCAATATTTATATTAAGCATTTGTTGCTTCGTTTTTTATTTTGTTTTGTTTTGTTTTGTTTGTAAATTGTACTTACAGATAACATCAAACAAGTTTCCAGACACTGTCAAATTGCTCTAGTAAATCTACATCTGGAACTGATGCAGATTCAGTCAAGGATAATACCTGATAATTTAAAATATTCTAGTAAATATTCTGGACTCAAGTATCTTTGGGTTAGCCAAATAATACAAATTAGCAATCCATTAAAACAAACAAAAAAGTAGACCAGCAGGTGGCAGTGGTTAAGGTGGCTGCATCCAACATACCAACAGTTTAGTTGAAGTTCTAGACCCAACAAGTTGAGAAACACACCAGACATGTGTGCATGCCTGTCTAAAGTCCCAGAAGGAGAAAAAGATGAGAGAAAAGGGATTGCGGCATCACCATACCTCATGGGGTATGTTTTCTCACTTTCTCTCTCTTTCTCTCCGTTTTTCTGCAGCAAGCACACACTTACATTTTGTTGTTTACCTACAAGTGAATTCTAAAAATTTTAAGCTTCTGTCTCATCTGACACTGATACTTCAGGCACCTTTGTGCTTGCTGGCAAAGCGGCTCAGATACTGATCTAGACTTGTTGCCTGAACTGTGTTTGTGTTCCAGTGTTTTCTGGAAAGTAGAATTGTGAACAATGAAATTGCACATTTAGCTGTGATTTATTTTTTAAATATTATACTTTTAAAAGTTACAGATGCTATTGCAAGTATTTATTGTATACAGCATGATGCTTTGGGATATAAATATATTGTGCAAAGACTAAATGCAGCAAATTAACATGCATACTACCTCACATAGTTATTTTAGGTGAGAACACTTAACATCCATTCTTTCTATTGGAATTTTCTGAGAATACAACATATCGTCATTAACTATAATAACACTGATATCTATTGAAATTATTTCCCCTATCTAAGTGAAATTTTGTATTCTTTGTCCATTATCCCTGAACCTTCCATTACTCCTGAACCTCCTATTCCCCAAACATCCCAGTTCCTGGTAACTATCATTCTACCTACTACTATAATCTTAGAAGGATCAACTTTTTCTAAGATTTCCACACACAAGTGAGAGCATGTGGTGTTTGCCTTTCTTTGCCTGGATTATAGGTCATGGTAAGTGGCAGTATTTCCAATTTTTTTGCTGAATACCATTCCATTGTGTGTACCTATGTATGTGTTTTCTTTGTCAATTCATTTGTTGATGGACACTTAGGTGGATTTCATATCTTGACTATTGTGAATAATGCTGTAAGAAACATGGTAGTGCAAGTATCTCTTGGACATACTGATTGCATTGCTCTTGGGTTTATGCCAGTTGTGTGATTTCTGGATGATATAATCGTTTTGTTTTTAATTTTTTGAGAAACCTCTATACTGTTTTCATAATGGTCACATTATTGTATTATAATAATTTACAACCCCATTAACAGTGTGCAAGAGTTCCCTTTCTTGACATCTTAGTCAATACTTGTTAGTCTTTTTGATCCTAGCCTTTTCAACAGGTATAAAGTGATACCTCTTTGTAGTTTTAACTTCTCTTTCTGCGATACTTAGGAAGTTGTGAATATTTTCATATGGCTTTTGGCCATTTTCAAATTCTCATTTGAGAGGTGTTTATTTAGGTCTTCTGTGTGTTTTGTTTTGGTTTGGGATTTATTTGCTAGAGGGCATATGCACTTGTTGGAGAGAGAGAGAGAGGGAGTGAGAAAGCATTCTCCAGGGGACATGGCCATACCACAGTCTCTTCTCTTCCACCCTCCTCTAGGGATTTTGGGAATGCATACTTACACGCCTGATATATTTTTCAAACCTCTAGGTCCAGGATTCAAAGTGCCCAGTAGGCCAGTAGGCTATGTGTGATCCAGCCACCTTAACCTCCATACTATTTGCTGATCCCCCCTTTGCAGATTTCTTAATTGGGTTTGACGTTTTCTTGCTATTGAGTCACTTGAGCTCCTTATATATTTTATATATAACCCCTTATCAGATAAATAGTTTGTAAGAAACATTTTTTGTTTGTTGTCTTCCATTTAGCCTATTTCTGCTCTCTGGGCCATCTGAGGACACAGGAAGAAAATGGCCAGCTGCAAACCAAGAAGCAGACCCTCAGAATACACTGGATTTACTGGCACCTTGAACTTGGAACTCCCATCTTCCAGAACTGTGAGAAATAAGTGTTTGTTGTTTAATTAAGCCACTCAGTTTGCAAAAAGTTGTATTAGAAAATCTAATTTCTATAAGTTGAAAGTAACCATGTCTTTCTTATCTTAGACATTATCATGCTGCCATATATTCTCTGGTAAAGTAGTTCTCCATAGGACTAGCAGTTGGAGTAATGACTATGTCACTGGACTCCCATGCAGTCAACCGCAGTTCGAGTCCCGGACCTGGTGGCTTAAGCTCACACCAGGCACATGTGCATGCGTGCCCAAGATCCCGAGTGGAGAATGGAGGAGAAGGGATTGCGGCATAGCCCTTCCCCCTGGGAGGTGATTTCTCACTTTCTGTCTCTCTGTCTCTCTCTGTCTGTCTGGCGAGCGGACGCGCCATATAGCAAACCCCACCCCTCAAAAAAAGTAGCTCTCCATATTGTATATGTGATTTAAAATTGTGGAGGCCACATGGTGGCACAATCATGGAACACAATGCTCTTCCAAGACAATCACAGATGGAAAGGTTTCTAGTTCAAGACTGGAGAACTCCCTGAGTATTCTGGCACACAGGTGCCCATGATCTGGGGCTAGTTGACAGCATCCTGCTGAGAATACTGTCTTTCTATATTTCTCTTTCTCTCTTTCTTTGTCTCCCACTCATAGAATAAATGCATTTAATTTTTTTAAAAAAAAAGACTCAGAAGCTAAATTGAAGGGATGCCTCTAGCCAAATAAGAAACAATTTGAATATCAACAGCAATAATTTCAATAAAGTGAAACACATATGTTTAAATCAATTAAATCATTTTTTTTAAAACAGTTCTCTCAGGTTCTATGTAATGTAGTATTAAGAAGAAATACAGAAATACAGATCAACACCTCAGGAAATAATTTTAAATTAATTTTCAAACAGCAGTATTTTAGTCTACACACAATTGTTTGGAAATTAGAAGATGAGTATATGCTACTTTCATTATTTGTTCAAATCAAAACATTTTTTAAAGTACAAAATATATGCAAAAGTCCCAAAAAGCATAGGAAAATCATTACTGATCAAAGCAAACTGTAGCAATGTAGAAAACCTGAATTTAGAATTTTATATAACTAACATAAAGTTCAAAAAAGACAATGAATACAGTTAAAATTATCAAGAAATGGTGGAACGCATAGTAAAACATTTTAAAAGAGTAGGAGACATTCCTAAGACTGGGAGAAGATTAAAGTTATCCATGTATAAATGTGCTATTCTTTACCATTCAATCTGAAATCTGGTGAAATTAAGAATTTCTTCTGTGAATCCAATTACTGAAAGAGAATTCAACAGAAACAACTTGAATATATATGTAGCCAAGACATGAATTTAAATAAGTTGCCAAAATAAAATCACATAAAATGAATCGGGCTGAGAAGTTTAAGAGGACCATTTATCAAACCATGAAGGATTGATTGTACTTAAATTATTCATTTCAGACTAAAAAACAACAACAGTATGCTTTCTGCCACATTTGTTTAGGTAGAGAATCCTTGGTGTGAAAAACAAAGCAAGTTAAGTATAAGGGTAAGAAATACATAGAAAACATAACCACCAGTGTATTTATGAACTATGAACCACATAGATGTAATAAAATTTAATCTTTATCATTGTATGTGTATACATGCATATCTGTAATGATCACCTTATTCAACATAATAAATGAATAAAATGATAAATAAATACACACATAGTTAATGGAAAGAAACCTATCATTGTTTGATGCCAATTCAGAATTTGACCTAGAAATTATCATTAGGATTAGAGTGTTGAGGCTAATGCAGCAGTGCATCAGGTATGCCCTTCTGTGAAGCTGAGTCCATAATGGAAGATTGGGGGATTAGTTCCCAGGTAAACCTGTAACATGTTGGATACATGTGCATGCCCACAGACCTGGTGGGCTGAAAAGACTGTGGGGAGGATCAAGGCTTAAAGATGCTGTCCATTGTGCTTTCTCTTTCTCTCTCTCTCACTCACTTTCATGAAAGAAACTTATTTTTAAAAATAACTTTTAGGACCAGTCAGTGGTGTTCTAGTTAAAGAGGCTGGATCCCACAATGGCCAACAATGTGATTCTAAGTCATAGATCTGTGACCTGAAAATCACACCAAGTCCCAAAAGGAGGGAGGAATGGACAAGAGATGGAGACAAGGCCACCTCCCAGGAGGGATACTTTCTTAACTTTCCCTCTGTCTTTCTGTCTTTCTCCTGTGAGTACACATGCCCTTTTGCAAATTAAAAAAAAAAAAAGAATTTTTAAGATAGATATACATATATATACACACATATATATAATTTATGTACACTTATTTATACATATAGATGTGCATAATTTTTCAGATTTATATATTGAATATGTTCATTTTAGACTAATTTGAAATTATTTAAATATTATTGTCATAAGTGTATATTCTTGCTCTATTTCATTATATTTTTCGAATGAACAAGATCGATATGCATATATGTGGATTTCTCATCTCAGAAGTGTTATTGTCTCTCTTGCCTACCAAAACAAGGCAGATCCTTCAATGGTGTCTTTTTGTCTCTCCGTGAATTATGATTTTCAGTGTTTAACCCTTTGTGCACATTCATCTGACATCAACTCTGATTTTAATTAGGTGACTTGTCTTCCTTGAAATAAGTGTTATAGAATGATCATGGCAGTACTATTTATAATAGCCCAAACTTGATATGACCCAAATGTACATCAATAGTATAACGGATACATAGTTGCATATTTACATGATGGTAGTTTACAAAACAATAAAGATGAAAATTAGTGACTTGTAAGAATATGGACTAATCTCAGAAACATAATATTAAGCAAGAGAGGGAGACATAAACATGACGTGTGCATATGACATGGCTCTACTTAGATAAATCATAAACAAGAAAATTAACAGGCAAAATACTATCCTACAATGTTAACAGGACAGTATTAACCTTTGAATGTAATGACCTTTGCTTTCAGTGCTAACTTTTTACTCAGACAAAAAGAAGTAATTTTGAAATAACCAGATTCTACCCTCACTTTTATAAAACTTCCTCAAAATGCAAAATATAAAAATGTCATCTTGTATCTGCCTCTAGAGACTGTTAGAAAGTCAGTTGACTATGAAAAGAAGGAATTTGCTTGGTAATTTTGAATCCAAATGAACACAATATTAATCAACCATGATTGCTTTATTTCCTTCCCCAAAGTGCTATACTTTCTGTATGTAAGCATATAAAAGGTAGATTTACTCAGAGGAAATCATGAATATTTTAATTAACAAGTGAAGGGAAAAGATTATTATTTAAAAATAACAAATGTATCTTTAATGAATGAGATACCAGGAATATGAACTACATTTTAATTTTTAGGCTTAAAATTACAGCTTTTTATTACACAGCTCTTTTGTAACAAAGACTTATTTTGAATATAGACTTTTACACAGTTTATGATCAGCCCAGCTCTGGTAGCATACACTGATTGACATTGTTGTTTTGGCACACTAAGACCACATGGGAAACTCAGGTTGGAATCTCAGCTTGCCCCAAATCTGGGCACAATGTCCCAGGTACTCAGTAGGTTGAGGTAAGAGAACTTTAGCCAATAGCTAGTTTAGTGAACGTAT
Source organism: Tupaia belangeri chinensis (assembly GCF_000334495.1). Taxonomy (NCBI): domain Eukaryota; kingdom Metazoa; phylum Chordata; class Mammalia; order Scandentia; family Tupaiidae; genus Tupaia; species Tupaia belangeri. Next base: position 1,475,322 of record NW_006159463.1, read on the forward strand.
CATGATTCTGTCTGAAAGAGCTGGGTTGAGTGGCATGTGCCTGTACTCCTAGCTACTCAAGAGTCTGAGGTGGAAGGATCATGGGAAAATCAGTCTTTAAAAATGATAGTTAACTACATAGTTTTAAAAGTAACTATCATTTTCATGTGTGTATGTGTGTGTGAAATTCATTATATATATATATACACACACACATTAATAAGTTATACAGGGACCAGCAGTTAGTGTAATGACTATGACGCTGGACTCCCATGTAGTCGACCATGGTTTGGATCCTGGACCCGGTGGATTAAACTCATGCCATGCCCGTGTGCATAGGTGCCCAAGATCCTGAGAGGAGAATGGAAGAGAAGGGATTGCAGCATGGCCATGCCCCTCCTGAGGGACGATTTCCTGCTTTCTGTCTCTCTGTCTCTCTCTGTCTTTCTGACCAGCGCACGTGCCCTATAGAAAAAAATTTCTCCGAAAACAAAAAAATTATATACACCAATATCTTAGGAAGTATAAGTAATGTCATTTAATTTGGGTGGCTAAAGAGAATATTGAATTGGTCTCCCAGAAAGAAAACTCAGTTTCAATAGCTCATTATCAACAATGAAATATAAACACTAATATTTTTAAATAATTATTTATTTATATTTATTATTATTATCATTTAAATTGATATAGGGCATGTGTGTGCATGAGAGGGAGAGAGAAGGAAAGTGAGAAAGCAATTCTCCAGGTTGGGGATTGGAACTATGGTTGACCATGTGGGAGTCTAGTGACTTAACCAGCACACCATCTGCTGGCCACCAAATACAAATATTTTTAAAATGATGTGAAAAGAAATGATGAAAAATTAAGGGTCACATTATTAAGGTTTATTACATATATTTTATGTGATATATGCATGTATTATATCATTTGGGTTTAACAGTATTTGGTTCAACAATATCATAACCAAGAATTTTTATTAAAATAGATATAGCTTATATAAAGTAAAAAAAAATCTTTCATATTAGCTTGTAACAGATTCTGTATAGATATGCAATCAAAATGTTTGAGTTTTTTTGAATGAAAAAATATTTTGATAGCTCTTCAGTGAGAAGTTGACCCTTTCATATTATGTATCAGATTTAAGCAGACAACAAACTCTTCACTATGTATAATTATTCCTTTAGGAACTGCAATGTTCAAGTTTCCCTTATACCTGTTGATGGTTTGGGATGTGGTGACTCATATTCAATAATATTGAAGTATGTTTCAATCCAAGAAACAATGGAATATCAGAATTGATTGAGGTAGTAATCACGTGGATTACCCTCTTTTTTTAAACAGATATGAAAATACATGGCCCAGAATAATTAAATACCAGTGAAAGTGAAAAAAATCTCAAATATAAACATTATCAATATTGCTGATGAGCTGTAAGTTTATATTTTAGCTTGTTCCGGCCTATGTATTCAGTATTGTATTGACAATTACTTCATAGGAGTCAGTATTTTCATTTCTTACACTGAGTGAAATGTTGATCCTGCTGTCTTTTCTCTTCTACACCAATATTTATGCTTAGCATTCAATCTGGAAATCATGTATGTTGTAATAAGTGTCATTGACAGAAACAAATCCCATGTGTGAAGATTCTTGGTCAAGAATAGCCAAGAATTTTGTATAAAGTCAGGCAATTAGAAGAAATGCTTTCAAATACCTTTCAAAATGGGAATTAACTAGCCTTTGACTCATCCTTCTCATTTGAATCTCATTTTAATATTGATTGGTTTATTAGACTTCCCCATTTTAACGTTTTATCAAGCTTTTTCATTTATACTATAATTAGGATATTTTCTTTGTCATAGGTCCCAAACCTTCTGTATTAAGAATATCACCACCAGTAAAAAAAATCTTTCCCTTCTAGTATACAGAAGATAACACACACACAAAGAAAATATCTCTCATTAAACTCTGACCAATTTTGTTCAGAAGTATTTCAATGTGAGGTCTTGTACACCACCATTTTCCCCAAAAAAAGATAGGTAG
>NW_006159463.1:1477355-1563538 GCF_000334495.1 Tupaia belangeri chinensis
GAAGATAATCAATTCTCTAAAGGGTAATTGTGTTTATTTCACAACAACTTTTCTGTAGGATAAAAGTTGAATACTTGCAGAAAAATATCTATTCAAATGCACCAGAGCTCTAACAAGGAGACCAAGGAGGCCAAGGAAAATAAAAGTCTTTTGATACTAGATGACATTTTTGGTGCTTTGTTGTTTGAAATGTTTTTAATTTTGTTTGCTTGTTTGTTTCCTTTGGAGGAGACAGAATTGCAAGAATCTGCACAGAAAATAGTAAAAATCAAAAGTTACAAACTTAGTTAAAATTTCAATAGCCTTATGATGCTAGTGGGGTGAAATTTAATAACCACCACCTATCAATGAGGTCTTCCTTTTTTGAATTGCTGGAGGATGCTTGCACTCACCAGAGACAGAGAGAGTGAGGGGAAAACCATTCTCTAGTGGAGTGTGAACATACTCCAATACCTTCTCTTCCATTTCTCCACCCTGTGAGAATTCAGGGCATGTGAGCACCTTCATGTGTGCAGTGTGTATCTGGAGCCACTGGGAGTGGAATTCAAACGGTGGTTGAACATATGGGATCCAGCTCATTAGACACTAAACTATGGGGCTGGTACCCTATGATGTCTTAATAAAAAAAACTAAAACTAAATAGTCAAGAATCCCAGTAATAGAAGACTAGAAATGTGTGAATGAATCCAAATTACTGAAAGTTAGCTTCAAACTAGCTCATTCAAAGTTTGAATAAAATGGCATGTTCTAACTATATATTGTAGAAAGCAAAGACACATTTTTTTCTAGAGAATTGTACCAGAGAAAACCTCAATTTGTTTCTCTATTATACAAACGCAGTATCCAGTGTCTAAAGAACTGTTATCTAAAATTTTGAAAATCAGAAATACATAAATAGAGAGCAACAGAATGTAGAAATAACAGAAAGATACTAGTAGGTGATCACAAACCTAATGAAAGATCTGTGACTATTGTTTATAAGAATGACAACATATATAATTTCATGAGGAAGGGAGACAATATGTGGCATTAGAGATTAAGGCACTGGACTCCCACATGGTCTACTGTGGCTCAAGTTCCAGACCTGGGCATGTGTATGTGCCTAAAATTTGGAAAAAACGAAGAAGGGCATGGCCATCCTCCCCTAGCCCCAGGGAAGGGCGATTTCTCACTTTCCCTTTCTCTACGCCCTCCAACAAGTGCACATGCTCCATGGCAAAATCAATCCATCAATCAACTGGATTGAGGCGCAGCGTGTTCATGCTAGGGAAATTCATTTAACAAACTGTGTTGATGTACAGTGATTAAATGTCTAAAATAAATTTAAAAAATAAAATATAAAAAATAAATAAATATAAATAAAATTCTCATAGAGGACTGGAATTCATTTTGAAACATAAACTAATGAAAATAAAATGACTGAAATAAAGAACTCAGAAAAGTTTACTAGCAGACAGAGTAAGTAGAAGAGAATTAGTGAATTTGGAGATATACGGAAACTGGAAATGAAAGTAAAAAGCAGAAATAAATACACGTAAAAATAAGGAGGTCAAAGCAAAAATAGTGCTTACGTCATTATGTAGTAGAAGAAAAAGAGAATAAGACCGAGGCAGAATTAGGAATGAAGAAGGAGAGAATAGTGTTTGTAATCACTACTTGAAGCTGACATTTTTCCTGAGGTCTTAACTACTTCATAATACAATAAATTAAATATGAACTACAACAAGTAAAAAGAAAAAAACTGCTAGAATTTGCAAGCAACATGATTTTTTACATATAAAACGAGTTTTAAAGTAAAGTCAGCAAAATTGTTGGATTGAAGTTCAAAGTATAGATTATAATACAATTTAGTATTGTATGTATGTATGTGTATATATATATATATATATATACAATTTAGTATATTATTATATCCATAGTATATTATAAATGATTACACAAAGAATAAATTAAATTAAGTTGAAAATGAATAACAATATTGAGCACCTATATAAATCTAAAGCAAATATGCTACATTTCTACATGAAAATTTGTAAATCACGTTGAAAGCACAGAATGACAAAAAATAAAAGAATGATATATAGTAGTCATGGATTGTAAGACCTGAAAATGTAAAGAATCATTTCTCCAGTATTTATTCCACGTATTCAGTGTAGTCCTAATAAAAATGCTAATAAAAATGTATGTAAAACTTGACATGGTTATTTTAAAACTTATTTGGAAGTTTGAAGGCCTCAAATATTCTAACCAAGAATATTAAACAAGAGGAATTAGAGTAATTGATAAAAAGACCCATTTGAAAACTGCTTTAATTAAGGAAACATTTTTGCTAATGTATAAAAAAGTAAGCCAGCATAATATAAAATAGGATCAAGAACAAGCCCAGACATACAGAGCCTTATCTTTGAACAAACAGACATTGAACAGGGGAATATTTTTCAGTAAATGGTGCTATTTCAATAAGAGCCATGACAATAATTAATCTTATTTTTGTTGACTTCATATGCAATGTTTATTTAGGTATAATATATATAATAAAGTTTCTCTCCCCCCAAAAAAACCACTAAAATCCCTAAGACTATTGCGAAGACACGTATATCAGCCAACATTTAAATGGGATTGCAAATGGACTTGCCTAAAGAAATCACAATGATAACTTGAGGTGTATTAAAATTAAGTGTATTTTATGTTCATTAAAAGACACTATTGAGCCAGCCAGTGGCATCATTATTAAGGTAGATAGATCTCACATGGCCACCTGTGTGATTCTAGTCCCATATCTAGCATTTTGAAAAACATGCTGGGCACATGTGTATGCATGCCCAAAATCAGAAGATGAGAATTCAACCCCGCTAGAGAAGGGGGTTGCTTTTACACTTTCTCACTTTCTCTGACAAGTACGCCTGTCCTATAGCAAAGAAAAAAGAAAAGAAAAAAATATATACTACCAAGAATACTTGTGAGAGCCATCAATTTTGTGTGTAACACAAAATTGGATAGTTTCCAGTTTTATATTTCATTCCATCTTATTACTGTACCTTACGTTATGTATTCAATCTTCTATTGATAGATATTTTGGGTTTTCTAATTTAGGACTTATGACTAATGCCAGTATGAACATTCTTACTCTTTTCAATTTTTTTGTACATAGAAAATGCATGCCTGTTGGATACTTTGAGGAGTGTTTTGGGGTATATGCACATATATAATTTAGTAAATATTGCCAAGAAGTTTGCCAAAGTGTTCATATCAATTTACTCTCTTGTAAACAATGTGCAAATGGAGAACCTGCCCACGTGGGTCAGCCTCAGAGCATCATGTCTTACTGATGCACCCTCTCTATTCTTTGGAAACTCAGTTTATTTCAGACTCAGTGCATGCTCACGAATGAGTATGAAATTCCTGCAAATAAGCATTCGTGAATAAATGAATTCACGAATATAGAATGTGTGAATAATGAGGATAGGCTATGTTCCTGTATATGTATACACTCAACATTACAAAATGTGTATATGCATATTTGTTCGAACATGTTATACAATTTTCTTATTGTATATATGGGATTGTTTCCTGAATATGAACACTTCTTAATAAGCTTTATGGTACTCATAATTCTGAAATAGAGCAGATCCTAATTATTTCTCATTAATTCTATCCCTGGAAAAGGACAATGAAGTTCAAATTCATTTATTTTGTTACCTCTTTGAGACCTAGAGGCAAAAATTTGGGGAAGCTAAACAATCTTAATCAGCAAGGGTTATAATGGTGCTGACTTCTATGAGTGGAAAAAGAAAATGTGGTATATATACACATGCAACACTATCCGGTCATTCAAATAAAAAAGACTAAAATCATGCCATTTGAGGCAACATAAATGAGACTAGAGAACACTATGTTAAGTGGAATAAGGAATGCACAGAGAATTATTTATTTATTTATTTATTTATTTATTTATTTATTTATTTATTTATTGTGTAAGTTTTTGTCATAGAGTGTGTGTGCTCACCAGAGAGGGAAAATGAGAAAGCTTTCCCTCAGGAGATAGCAGTACTGCAATCCCTTCTCCTTTATTCTCCTTTTGGAATTGAGCACCCATGCACTTGCACCCAGTGTGATTTTCAGGCCTCCTTGTATGGGACTTGAACTATTGTTGGCCACATGGGAATCTAGCAAGTTAATCACCATGCCACTTGCTGGTCTGGAGAGAGAATTTTCAATAATGGTTTCCCTTGCTGGTATGGAGAGCTAATTTTTAATAATGGTTTCCCTCCCTTGGCTATAAACTCCACAAAGGAAGGGATTTTGTTCACTATAGTATAACCCATATTTATCACAGAGCCTGCACGATACGGTGTTTAGACTACTTGTGCAAAATATTGATATTTATAATAAATAAATAAATAGATAAATGTTTTCATCTTTTTTTAAGAATATATTCCCAAGACAAACAAAACAATGTTGTTTCCTCTTCTATCTTCAAAGTCTTCAAAATTGCAAAGCTCTTCAAAACATAGTTAAACATATCTGAAATTTTAACAACTTAAATAATTTGCAAATAATTATACCACAATTAACTATAGTATAAGATCCATCCACATGCATGTACACTTGGGATTTCTTATCTTGTGCTCTAAAATATGTGAATACAGAATGTCCTATTTCATCAGTATCCTGTACATGTAGAGTCTTCTACCTCTCTTCTAAGATAGCAACTAATTTACTAGGGTTTTATGTATTTATCTACTTATGATTTCAGTAAGATGCACCTCACCAAAATAATAATAACAATAATAATGAAATAATGCCAGATACCCAAATATGCTACTCAGGACACTCTCTTCTTTAAGTTTCTTGTCTCTTCCCACAACTTTACCTGTCTTCACTGCCAAAGAACTTTCAAAGCACAATTTAAAGTACAAGACAGAACACAATCTATGGTTATACTCATAGGATTATGGAAGACTCAAGGCAGATTCATGGACTACACAGAGTATGTGCACGTTGCAAGAGTGTGTAGCTTTGAATGATGTAGTAAAGAAACCAGGAAAACTCCACAATGATTCAGAGCCTAGCTAGATATCAAAGGACAGCAATGAGTGTCAGAATTGCAGAGAGAGGCACATCTGTCTTTCTCTATGAGCTGGGATTAGATTTAGTTATATCTTTCTGTCTCTCTTTTTTCTTTCTTTTTTTCGAGATTTTTTTTTTCTATAGGTCACGTGCACTAGTTGGAGAGACAGAGATGGAGGGAGGGAAAGAAAGTGCAAAATTACTCTCCTGGTGGTATGACTGTGCTGCATGCATACACACACATGTCTGGGGTGAGTTTCAAGTCTCCAGGTCTGGGATTCAAACAATGGTCGGCCATGGAAAGGCCCAGTGCCTTCACCACTATCCACCTGCTATCCCTTACTTATGTCTTTTAGCAAAGGCACATGATGGCTTGAATATAGGTTGCCAAGGATGAAATAATGTTCTGTGGCAGAAGTCTCCCTTTACTGTGCATCCAAAATGAACTCTGAGAAGTTGAAGACCAATGTGCTTCAAGCTGTAAATCTTAGAGAAGACTGGTCATAACTCAATCTTTCTCTAAATTGATTCTTCACCTCACAGATTATCTGATGGTGTAGAATGTTAGGACTGAATACATATCTCCATTGCTCACATTTTCTAATTTACACAAGCATATTCATACATCTTCACTTCTCTCACTTACTTGATTATATGTTTGGAGAAGAAAAGGAGTATGCTTAGCCAGAACCTTCAAGATTTTCTTTCTTTTGGAACCAGCTGCTTGAAAAAAGAGATGAGGTTAGCTGACCTTTCATGTCATTTTCTATGGTTGTCCTCCCACACTAGGACCTTGCACATGTCCAGCTGTGTCTGTGACCCTTTCAGAAAATTTATAAAGATATGTGAAAAGATATTAACCAACTCATTGACTAGACATTCAAAACTATGTTTCCAGTATGCATGATCAGTATTAAAATGTATCTTCTAGCTCCATGAATTGGTTTTCCATTAATTTTTTTCAATAGTTGTGAATGACATAAAGGAATTAAGAAGTGATAGCAATTGGCCATTCAGAACCCCACCGTGTAAGATGCAGGAAGAATAGAATATAATGTGGAGATAAAATCTGCTCAGAATTGAAATGAAATAGAACAAGAGGGGCTACCTTTGAGAAGAATATTAAAACATAAGAAGATTTTTAGTAGACCAAAAAGAAAAAAAAAAGAAAGGAACTGGAGAATAGGCACAGAAACTAGAAGCAAGCAGTAAAACTTTCTGTCATGCTCTGAAAATGAGAGATGATTTATAGCAGAAATCTGGGTTTATACTGATGAGACAAAGAATGTGGTTAAGAGAGGTGGACAATGCATAAATAATACCTGATACCTTAAACATTGCTATTGACAATATTTTAGAAACTAATATAAGCTAAATATATTATACTGACAGATATTGAACATCGGGACCCTCTAGTGAGTGCTAGCTTGGGATACTATTGAATAAGAAACTTTCAAACTTTTTTCACCCTTTTATTGAAATATATGGATTTCATCACACTAAAATTATGTAGTGTTTACAATTATGAGGGCACATTGGATTAGAGAGATTAAAATCCCTTGGTGCAGAATGACTGCTATTAGAATAAGCTGCCTAATAAACTAGTCTTTGTTGAGGAAATCAGAGGCATTATGCTCCTGAGGAATGGATCATTCAGTTGGTGCCCAAGATTCTAGATAGGTAGATTAAGAAAGTATAGAATTAGAATGGTACAATTTCATTTAGAAAACAAAAAGATGAAACCAAATTCAGAAGCCAAACTCGTGCTATTTTTTTTGCTTTTAAATCAAATTTTGGTGAGTAATGGCCTAGAATATTTGTAATATAGAGATCTATCAGTGTTATGTTCCTGACTTGAGATGAATATGATCTACAGGCAGGAAAATTTGACAAAATGACTATAAAATATGATGCATTATGAAACTACAAATTATTTTAATATGTTTGCTAGTTAAGAAAAACAAGAAAGATGCTGAGTTCCTAATGAAGTAGCTGATCCAATAGGTGTCAACAAACGTCAACAAAACAAAATGAACAAGGTAAGCAAATAGCGACAGCGAAAGCATAATTTCAAACTTTAAACACTAAAAAAATAATCAGAAATTAGGTATCTCAGCATGATACAACATAATCCCTATGGGGAAAATATTTTTATCTGTGTTAGTAAATATTAATGGTATGTTAATGAGTCCTATTTTAGTTCAGATATTAAATCTACTTTCAAAACAAATCAGAACAAAAATATTTTTCAAAATGACTATTAAATATAAATACAGAGAGGTATTTTGTTTTATCTATTTATATTATTTTTTCAAGTTTTCTTGCATAATTTACACACCAAAGAAATGTCTTCTGTATTTATTAAAAAAATAAATAAACATAAAATCTCTAAACATATGTGCTAGGTAAAAATGAACTGGCTGGGGACCAGCAGATGGCGTAATGATTACGTTTTGGGACTACCACGTACTCCACTGCGGTCTGAGTCTCAGACCCAGTGGCTTAAAACTCTCACCAATCGTGTGTTTATGCATGCCAACAAGCCAGAGAGGAGAGTGGAGGAAAAGGGATTGTAGCATGGCCATCTCCCCGAGGGGTGATTAATCACTTTTTCTCTCTCTGTCTCTCTGGCAAGTCTATGCACCCTATAGCAAAAATCTCTCTCAAAAAAAAAAATATGTATACACACCCTCTCTTTCTTATTATATCAGTGGGTTATTTTGCATCACTCTAGTAGTAAAACAAAGGATCTTACTTTCACCACTGTATTCATAAAGTGATCATTTAATTGATTACTTTCAAGGTGTCATAATTTATTTCACCTATCATAAGATAGTAACAAAAGCGACTAAAAATGAAGTGATGTTTCGTCATAGAGTACGTGAATGTCTGCTTCATGTTTTTCAAATAAGAAGATCACAGAGAAAGAAGCAGATCCAATGAGACAAAATAAATATTTTTTAAATAATTGAACATGGCATTATTTCTCAGTTTAATCCAGAACTCCAGTAAATCATTGCAGTATTCTTTATTTTTTTTTTTCTTGCAGTATTTTTAAAAGGCCTTTCTCTTTACTCTAGATTTGGCTGGCCTGAAACCAATGACCTTAAAGTCTTCTCTGTGATCACGTGCCCTGTCTCTCCATTACCAATGCTCACATTGAATCCCTGATGTGAAAAAAGGCCATGGCAACTCAAATTTTCCAGCAAAAGAAGAAAGCAGACGAGTTAGCAGCTGAGTTCTTTCTTTCCCGCCTAAGGCCGACCGGCCCATAGAAGGTTTTTTTTTTTTTTTTCTTTTCTTGTTTGATTTCTTTATTTTCTTTCTTTATTTTTTTAGGTATTACTAATTCTAGTAATAGCTACTCCTAGAGAGGAAACCTAATTGCACATCATGGGAAAAAGAAATAGAGAGTTGACCGACTTAATTCAGGTTAAAATTAAAGTATATCTGTCAATATCAAAGACTTTAGACAGCAAGGTAAACAACGAAAGTGTTTTTATTGTTTGTTGGGTAGGTTGTTTTTGATTTCTTTTTTTTTTTCTGTTGGAAGTTTCCGCACCAAACATTAGTCAATTACTGCTTTGGAACATTTGTGATAACTCTCACACTTTAATATAGTCTCCTTTTGGGGTAGTTCTTATTTTGGGTTGCTTGGGGGGGCATTATTTGTTGGAAGGAGACAACAGTAGCAATATATTAATGTGCTGACTAGTGCTTGTAAATTTCACTGTTTACTTTTAAATTATGTGATAATAATTTGGGAAGTGAAGCAATATATTGCAAGAGTAGTATAGGGCTGACTTCATAATCCAGTGGTTAAGGCAGCCAGATTTTACATGATCAACTCCTCAGTACAAATCCTGGAACTAGCATCTTGAGAAACATGCTGGATATGTAAATGTGCGTGGATTTGTATGAGTGTGTGCATGCATGCCCCAAATAACAAGAGATAGAAGAGCTGGAGAGAGGATTGCGTGACCATTCCTCGTGATGGGGAGCTTTCTCTACTTACTTTCTTTCTACACACACGTAAGACTGCTTTACAACAGAATTTCTTTAAAACGTATTCATGAGAAAAATGTTTCCTTGTGCAAGTATATCTTCCTTTTCTTGTATAAGAAAAGACTCCACAGCATTTGGAATAACCATTTTTTCTCCTTTGGCCTTCTTTAAAGTGTGTTATTTTCCATGGTCTTAATGAGGTTAAGTTTATTGCTTACATTTCTGGATTATTACTATGAACTTCCTAATTCTTCAATACTGTGTAAATTATGAAAGTGCTAATTAAAGTTGAAATTCTTCGAGATATTTGGAATAACATGCACTGATTGCCTTTTAACCTGTACTGCAGGAAATGGTAAGACATTTTGTAATGATTATTGTACAGGAATATTTCCTACAATTTGTTGATAGAATCCAAACACACACACACACACACACACACGTTGATGCTGAGAGAAGTGACACAACTTTTCCTCTTATAGTAATTCAGCCATTCTATTAGTGATATTTATAAAAACAATCTGCTCATGATTAAAGTCAGCAAACTTCAGCCTGGTATAATTTTGAAAATTACTTTTATATTCCTAAATGGCAAAATACTTGAATTTCCATAATATATCAGACTCTTAAGGTTTTACTGCCATAATATTGTGCATTGAATTTTGCAAGTATTTTCTCCATTTCCTATATTTTTCTTAATTTAACAAGTCTTAATAGGTTGGCATGAAATGCATATCATTATAGTAGATTAAAATTACAATTAAAACTCTTTAATCATACTGAAAGACAGCAGGGGATGTGATGGAGTCAAAAATATTAGAAGGCACAAAACTATTATAAAAATTTTGGTTTAATAAAAATTATCCTTGTAATAAGCTTCCTGTTGCATGCATTTTATGCATTATATGCAAAAGATTTACAAATCTATTATGCTAATTTATGAAGAGTGTACATATTAAGACTTCAATGGTTTTTGAATTAGATATTCTCCTATCACTAGTCAATAATATATTTTTGCCTTTAATTTGAATATAAATTATATGGACTAAGAATTAAGTGTTCAGTAATAACTACTCTTCCATTTGAATTTATTTTTTGTTTTAGATTAATGAAACTGAACTTAATATTTGTTAAATGAGAATATTCTAACATTGTACAGAATTTGAAATTGCAATTTCCTAATTACTCAGTTAGACTAAGAGTGGAAATAGAATTTGAATGAAAAAAATCTCTCATCAGACTTTCTTACTTTGGATCCTAAGTCTGGTTCTTACTGGGTCTGTGGACTTGGGGAAGTTATATATCTCCTTTTTGATTTATTTTATATGTTGCTATCATAGAGATAAAAATAAGATTTAATTCACTGGTTGCCCACAACAAATAATAGCTCGATTTAAAAATGAATAACTGAATTGAACACACAACTTTCCAAGAAAGACATGTGAATGACCAAAAGGCATTTGACAAAAAGATTCAACACCTCTTTTCATAAGAGAAGTGCAAATAAAAACCACAATGAGATACCTCTTAATTCCAGTCAGAATGGCTCTGATCAAGAAAGTAAAGAATGGCAAGTGCTGACAAGGCTGCGGTGGAAAGGGAGCACTCCTATATTGCTGCTGTGAATGTAAATTGGTACAGCCAAAATAGAAAACAGTATGGAGGGTCCTCACAAACTTACAAATAGAACTTCCATTTGAGTCAATAATCCCACTCCTTAGTATATACCAAAAAGACAAGAAAATAGTCAGAAAAACATTTGCACATTCATGTTCATTGCAGCTTAATTCACAATTGCTAAGACATGGAACCTACCAAAGTGCCCAGAAACGATGACTAGATTAAAAAAATATGGCACATGTACCCTATAGAATGTTACTCAACCATAAGGAACAATGAGATCCTTTTATTTGATACAAATTGGATGAACATAGAAGATGTAGTGTTATACAAAGTAAGTTTGGCTATGAAAGACAAGTACTGTATGTCTCCACTCAGTATATACTGAATGCCTGCACTTGGGCAGAAATTGAGAGAGCTGAAGATATTATAATAGGGAAGACAGGTGCCAATACTAGACACTATCGGGGAGGAGAGTAGATATTTGGGGGTGGGCAGGAGGACCTTGGAGAGACAATATTTGACAAATGTAACAATGTGAAGTTCTCTGGAAAAAAAAAAAAGGGATATATAGGGACCAGCAGTTAGCATGATGGCCAAGTAGCTAAACTCCCATGTAGTTGACCATGGTTTGAGTCCCAGACCTGGTGACTTAAAGTCTCATGGGGCACGCGTGCATGAGTGTCCAAGATCCAGAGAAGAGAATAGGGGAAAAGGGATTGCAATGTGGCCATCCCCCCCCGGGGGGGGTGATTTCTCACTTTCTGTCTCTCTGTCTCTCTCTTTCTCTCTCTGTCTCTCTGGAGAGTGCACGTGCCCTATAGCATAAAGCTCTCCAAAAAAGAAAAAAAAGGATGTATATAAAGATATCCTTGATTTGATAATAATTCAATGCATGTTTTTAACAACTATTGTGTGCTATGGAGAAGTACAACAATGATTTTTTAAAAAAAGAGAATATTAAGTCACCAGGATACCATTATCTATCATTATCATTATCAATTAGCAGCAGGAACAGCAGTAACAGTATCATTTCCTTCCATTTTTCTTTTATTTAGTATCAAATATATGCTGAGCATGTCTTTTTATTTACTTTTTGTTTCCTCAAATACTATATAATTTGTGAGAAATAAAACACAGATATCTATAGTAACCAAACATATGGATGAAGAGGATAGGAGAAATCATAGGGAGCTTTGGGACGGTTTCAAAATGAAGAACACAAATCTGTAAAGTAAGCAGGCATCAGCTACAGGTGATTCTTGTCATGTTCTAATGCTATCCCAATTTGTTAAAATTCATTAATTTCCTTATGAAGCCAGAGACCTGAATTTGCACTGAAAAGTCACTGGCATTTAATGTTTAAAAGAGTATACGAATTTAGACAGTCAAGAGCCTAACATCATAAGTGACAATCAAAAATGTGTGATGATTAATTGTTTACTGTCTTGCAAATAGGCATTATTATTGAGCTACACAATGGAGCAAGAGGAAACATAACTTGTCTAAGGTTGTGAAGTACATAAGTGGCTGAGCTAGTATTTTAAAGACGTGACATGCAATTACTTATTCTCACTTAGCTATGTTTCATGGTCAAATATCTTAGGGTATTAGCTCCAGGTAAAAATGTATAAAGTAGACAAATACGGGAGATTTGCTGCTAAGTTAAGCAAGCCAGACCATGAAAAGAGAGGCATTGCATGTTCCACTCAATATATACCAAATGTCAGCACTCTATGGAAGAGACGGAGTGGAAGGAATGAAAGCATGGAGAGCAATGATGATACTGGAGACATTGTGGGAGGAAGATGGGAAGTGGGTGAAGGTGAGAGGAGGCAATCAAATCATAGGGAAGGAGAAAGAATCAAAACATTTAAAAAACCAAAATGGAAAAAAAAATATCTGTTGATTATAATATATATGGTAATGTTTTTGACTGGAGCTATATACAATGTGTTAATGATGGGAAAGTTCATTAGGTATGCTGTGATGATGTACAGTGATTGAATATAAAATAAATAATCCAGAATTCCCATTCACTTTGCTACATTATCACCTTCACCATATCTCACAAAATGTCTCTCTATAGAGGCTGGCAGGTGGCGTGGTGGTGAAGGGTGCTGGTCTCCCACATGGCAGACCGCGGTTTGAGTCCTGGACCTGGCGGCTTGCTTTCTCACTTTCCGTCTCTCTCTCTATCTCGCTCTCGCTCTCTTGCTCTGTCCCTCTCTGATAAAATTAAAATAAATAAATAAAGTAAAATAATTATTAAAAAAATTAAAAAAGAAATAAAAATAAGTTTAAAAACTTTACATTTCTTTTTCTCACAGTTTTGTTCTAACATTTGCTACTTCTCAGCATTAAGGTTGGCTGCCTACTTAGAAAACTATTCCTCCTGTTTTACCTCCTGCACAAGTATCAGAGCCCATCTCTATTCAGGACCAGTTACATAATAGGTGGTGTCCAGTGCAAAATGAAAATATGGGGCTTCTTGTTCAAAATTTAGATTTTTTAAGATAGTGACAGAGCGCTTTAAACTAAACATGAAGACTTTCTGAGCAAAAAGTCCTGTGAAACCACTCAGATTGCATGCTTATGAAGCCATCCCAGTCTTTATGACACAGATTCATCAGGTTTCCAAATTATCTACCCATAGAGTTCAAGACTCACTAAACTCGTTATATGCCTGTGCATATGCATATCTTTCATATGCATTATTCACCTCAAATTCTTATAATTTTCTTCCTTTATAATTTAGTTTTATTTGACCTTTATAGGTCTGTTGACTTTATTCTCAGGTCTACTGAAGCACTATTCCTGTCTTGAAGCTTGACAAGGCAATCTTTCATGCAAGCCAGTTATTTAAACTCTCCCTCATTCCACTGTTTTAAATGTTATCAAGAGCCTACTTCCTTTTCAATAATGTGATGGTAAGGTTTGCTAGCTTTCCTTTATGAAGAATATTTTCAATAGGAAACATTGTACTGACATTCTCTTTCTACCTTATCCCTAGGCCCTGCCTGGCCCATTCTCCCATCTTGCACAGGGACACCAACCCATGAGCTGCACCTAGACCCATTTTAATGCTCAAGACCTCCTTATTCAATATTAATGCCCCTCTGTTATTGTTCAGTCATTTGTAGCAAATAAACAACTACCTGACAAACCAGTAGGTAAACTACTGAATGGAGACAACTGGTCAACCCATGTTCTGAAAAATTGTTTATTTAGATTTCAGATTTTTTTGCATTCTCTTGAATTTTGTGATAACATGAATGTCTGAGTGGCCCTGTCTAACTGAAGTCCTGCCTCTCCTACTGTGATTCTAGTTTGAATATATTCTTTCAAGGGATTTTATAAATCATGTATATGTACTCCAACTTGCAATAAAATTGTACACAAATTTCTTGGTAGTTATGGCTAGTTTGTTAACTTAATCACCATTATCTACTATACATATTTCAAATATCTAAAGATAATGAAGCATCTAATAATTAATTGTGATATACATAAGATGGGTTCAACATATAATTGATATATATGTATATATGAATAACTATAAATTATTTAAAATATTTTACTTTAACTTATTTATTTTTAATAAGACTACTGTCACTAGAGCCAGCAGATGGTGGTTAGGTGCTGAATTGTCCCATGTTGACAGCAATTTGAGTTCTGGGCATCGAGTCTTGTAAATCATGCTGGGCATATGTGAATGGGTATCCAAATTACAGGGAAAAAAATGGAAGATAAGGGATCACAGTGAGGCCATTCCTCCTGGAGAGTAATTTTTTACTTTTGCACCCTATGTGGCCAAAAACGAACAACAAAAATCAACAACAAAGAAAAAAATGAGTGTCATTAAAAATTACATTTATCACATAGTATGATTTTACTATGAACGACAAAAAGTAAATAAATCAGAATTTATTTTTATTTATTTATTTATTATTTTTTTAAATTTGCCATCAAGTGCATGCACTAACCATAAAGAGACAGAGTTAAAGTGAGAAAACATACCTTGGGAGGAATGGCCATGCCACAATCTTCTATCTTCCATTCTCCTCTTGGGATTTTGAGCATACACTCACACACACTTGCAGGATTTTCAAGTTACTTGCTAAAGAGAAACTTTACATGAAGTTTTCAGTCATAGTTTGAACATGGATGCTCACAAATGGTGTAGTGGCTAAGACACTGGACTCCCACATGGCTGACTACAATTTGAGTCCTGTATCTGGTGATGTGAAAATCATGCCGACTGTGCCTCTGTGCATGCCCAAAATCCAAGGAGGAGTATGGAAGAGAAGCAATTACAATGTGATCATCTTCCCCGGGGGTAGTGATTTCTCACTTTCCCTCTCACTGTCTCTCTATCTGCCTCTCTACAGAGAGCAAACACTCTTTATGGGAAAAATCTTAAGAAAAAGAAAAAAAAATGAGAAAAATGCTTACAAACATCCATAGAGAGATACTGAATTAATTAGAACTACAGAAACATACAGAGAGATACTCAATTAATTTAAAACCAACCAGTTTTATGGGCCACATTTCTTAATCTGAGTATATAAATAAGGGAATTAATATTTGTGAACATTTTTTTTTCAGATCATGAATCTGGATTTTAAAACTATTAAAAGTGATTGAAATTATAAATTATGTATTAGAACTGGTACTATTCAATGGGATGCAATATTTTCTAATTGTGCAATAAAATGTTTTTTAAAGGGCCACATGAAAATATGTATTGGAAAGCATCTATTCTACATTTACATAAAATTCCAATAATCCATGAAAAACAGTCAACAAATAAATGTATCTACAATTTTACTGTGTGTTTAGAATCACATTTTGCATTTTGCAAAAGTGAAACATAATGTTACATAAAATAAAATTCTAAGTTTACCATTATAAGCATTCTGTTTTAATTGTTAAAAAGCAATTTTATATCTGCTAGATATTTTCTTTTCATAATATTTCATAAAATATTTTTTGAATCAGTGAAAAATCATCAGCTAGGTGTGCTACTTGAAATTAAAACATTGGCATAAAAAGAATATTTTGCATTAACATTAACAAGATAAAATACAAATGAATTTTATGTTTAATATGCTAATAAACCCAAAAATAGCAATGTTAAAGTAGAAAAATGTTTTCTGCACTGTTATCCCATCTTTTGTTTTAATGTATTTGCACATCCCACCAGCATAGAACTGTCCTGAAATTATGCAATTCTCCATGTGGTATTAATACTTAGCTGAAATGTTGATTAGTGGTACAAACTTGATGATTTGACTTTATTTTCCAAAAACAACTATAGATGAGTTAGGAAAAATAATAGCTCCAGTGAGAAGATACTGAGTATGAAAAAAATCAACATAAACATATGCACAAGCACACATGGATATGTGATGCATATTGAATTTATTCTACTTTTGAGTGTGCAAAATATAAGGACAAAGGCAAAGTTTTTACATATAAATGGTAAAACAAATTTTGGGTCACAATCATGGAAAACTGAATTAGAAGTAGTTCCAATACATTTTGAAAATGAAACCTTTTGAATTCTTAATATAAATATCCCCACAGAAAAATGCATGTGTACATTAAACTTCACAAATAAGATCTAAGAGACACAATTCTTTTTAAATTTGTCTATAAGTCTGCCAACATCCACACATCATGTTAAAAATAAACACCCATCATTAATTTTCTCACTAAAAACAAAATGTTTCTCATTTTTTAAAGTCTTTTGCCATATGTGCATGCACTCATTCCAGAAATATAAAGATAGCAAAAAAGTGAGGGAGGTTGGCCACTCCACAATCCTTTCTCCTTCATTCTCCTCTTGGGATCTTGGACACACATGCATCAACACCCAGCGTGATTTTTCAAGCCACCTGGTGCGGGCCTAGAACCTCCATCGGTCATGTGGTGGTCTAGGACCTTAGCCACCATGCCACCTGCTGATCCCCCAATTGTTTCTCATTTAAAATAATTAAATTTATAATTTATAAGATATATTTGAACAAATACACATTTTAAAATGTTGTTTTAGAAAATAGTTAAATTCTTATATTATTTTTTATGTGTTTATAGATACCATATCATTGAAAATAATTTTAGGGTCAGAGGTAGCATGGAGGTTTAGGCATTGAACTCCCACATGGCTGACTACAGTTCAAGTCCTGAACCTGATGTCTCTCTCTCTCACTTTTTCACTCTCTTTTTGTCTCTCTGATCAGTGCATATGCACTATAGAAAATTAATAATAATTATAAAAATTAAATAAATACTAATTCTTTAAAAATGTTAAGTCATTGAGGATAACTTTGTATACATAATATTTTTATGTAAGTTGAAGCATGTAGAACTATTACAAGAATGTTACTAGAAGGTCCTGACTACATTTACTCATATTTACCCTTTGTTAATATTTCAACCCATTTGTTTTATCATTCTTCTCTCTCCCTCTGAGATAATATTTGTTATCTGCATATACATGTATGTATACAAATATTCCTTTTCCCAATCATTTGGGAATAAATAAAACATTACAGCCTTTATATCAGGACATGAGTTCCCAGAACAATATAATTAATAAAATTTAAAAATGTAGCATTGATATCTTAATTTAGTCAATTCAAAATCAATATTGACAATTCAATATATTGTCTGCATAATGACTTTAATTACTATTTTTTTCCTATGATTCAATCCAAAGTCACACATAACTTTTAGTTTTAATGTCTGTTTAGTCTCTTTAACCTGAAACAGTTCTCTCAACATTTTTTTAGTTTGTTTGTGTGTGTGTATGTGTGCTTGTGTGTGCTTTATTTATCTTCACATAACTGAAAATATAGATAATTTTTTAAAACATTTTTCTCATTAGATTGATTACATTCATGTTATGTATTTTTGGAATAAATGCCACAAAAGCAGTACTGTGTCTTTTCAAGTATATGACATCATATCAGTTGTCACATATTAGTTTTACATATTAGTCCTGCTAATCTTAATTTATTCCTTGGGACAGTGTCTCTAGTGTTTCTTTGTAGTAAAATTAAAATGATCACTTTTTAAAAATAATTTTAGCTTGATTATTTAAGGCTATATAAAATTTTCACTTCTCTTAAATTTTATCTTCTAATCTTAGTAGTCTTTGACTTATTTTGATGTCCATAATTTCTTTCCAATTTATTATTTGACGTTATTCTGTACAAAACATCTTACTTTCTCTGCCCCTCTCCCAAATATCTATTCACTATTACATCATTTTACACTTATGGAATTTTTGGCATTAATTGGTCATAATCTATCAATACTATTCTTTAGATTATTGATCAAATTGCTTCAAAATTTGTTAGAAGCCCAATCTGAAAGCTCTTTTTGTTCATTCAGTATGTTATCATCATTCTTTCAATGTGTCCATACTTTCTAGAACAAAACATATTCCCTGGCCTATGGCAAAACAAAATGTATATCCAAGAGAGATGATGAACAATTGGAGTATGCATTGCTGCAGCAGTGTATTATTAGAACAATAATTTTTTTTTGAGAAGTTTTTGCTATAGGGCGTGTGCGCTCACCAGACAGACAGAGAGAGACAGAGACAGAAAGCAGGAAATCACCCCCCAGGGGGGATGACCACGCCGCAATCCCTTCTCCTCCACTCTCCTCTTGGGATCTTGGGCACGCACGCACACGCACCCAGCGTGAGTTTAAGCCACCGGGTCTGGGACTTGAACCACGGTCGACTACGTGGGAGTCCAGCGACATAGCCATTACGCTAACTGCTGGTCCCAACAATAATTTTTTTTTAAAGTTTATTTCTTTCATGAAGGTGAGTGAGAGAGACAAACAGCTTCAGCAGGGTCTCATACCTGGATACCCCCAGCCCTTTCAGACAGCCAGGATTATATTAATAAGCGCTTGGCATGAACAGATCCAAAGGAAAACCAAACCCACTTTCTTCCATGTGAATATAGCATCATTCAAATAGCGGATTCATGATGGCCTAGTACCATACTTCCAATGTGTAAATATGTTACTTTAACTTTTCTGAAAAAGAACTCTATTACATACATCTCCAAATTTAAGTCTCATGTTAATGGGTGTGTTTAAATTTAATAAGTCAACTGACATTATTTCAGAAAAATCTCTATAAATAAATTGTAAAACAGAATGATGCTCTATGTTTTATACGTAGCATACCACATCACATGTAACCCTTCTGTTTGCTAAATACCCAATATCCAATGTTTATGATATTTTGATGTTCTTTGGTTTCAAGAATCTTGAGAACTGTTAAGGTTAACACATTTAGGAAGGGAGAAAGATGCTCAAATCATACTCTGCACGAATCTTATTTTCTACAACAGATCAGAGCGGCTTATAGCAAGCAACAAACAAGTATTTGTTTAGTATTCGAGAAACATCCTCCATATTTTGTCATGGCAGGGACTAGAAAGATAATGTGAAATCAAACAGAATGAATTTAGAAAATCACGGTATCCAGTTTTATTCTGTGAGAGATTAGAATTAAATCATTGTCTCATAAAAGTATAGAAGTTAAAATATGCTTACACACAGTCCAGAGTAAGCTCTATTCTAAATGCTTTACAACCTTTCCAGCATCGTCTCCTCCCATTCTGCAGCAGGTGATTAAATCCTAAGCATATTTATCAAAATCAACTGTAAAATATGGAAGAGTCCTGAGAAAAGTACTATTGACACGTTTGTGCTTAAAGAGAGAGTACTTTGACAGTGTGGAGAATTAGAGGTGAAATGCAGGCAAGGCTACTAGACAATATGTTATAACAGATTGACTGGAATTACAATATTAAATACTGTCAATTAATAAAAGTTGTTTATTTTAGTGAGAAAATTTTTGAATATTGTTAAATATGCCTTTTTTTCCTTTTTTTTTTTTTTGTTTGTTTGAGAGGTTTTTGCTATTGGGTGCATGCACTCACCAGACAGACAGAGAGAGACAGAGAGACAGAAAGCGAGAAATCACCCCCCCAGGGCAGATGGCCATGCTGCAATCCCTTCTCCTCTATTCTCCTCTCAGTATCTTGGGCACGCACGCACACATGCCTGGCGTGAGTTTTAAGCCACCGGGTCCGGGATTCAAACCCCAGTTGACAACGTGGGAGTCCAGCGACATAGCCATTATGCTAACTGCTGGTCCCATTTCCTTTTCTTTTTTAATTTGCCAGAGAATGTGGTCACACACTTACTGGAGAGAGAGGGAAATCAAAAAAAGCACCCCCTCCCATGTGGAACAACGGTCAGACGACAATCTTTTCTCCTCCATCTCTCCTCCTTTTGGAATTTTGGGCACACACCCACACATACCTGGTATGTTTTTCATGCTACTGGGTCTGGGACTCGAAAGGCACAATGTTCCCTGTGGTATCTTATCACCTAACCCACCATGCCGCCAGCTGATGTTAAATATTTATAATAAAATCACTGCCCTAAGTTAGTAAACATTAGACTAATGAAGACATTGACTAGTGAGAGAAAAGGCAGATATTGGTATACTTGTGAATTTGAGTTCTTACTTTTATACCCATTATTCTATTTTGTTCCATACCCCAGTTTGGTGAACATTTGTATCTCCTTTAAATGTGATTTACTGCTAGGGACCAGCAGTTAGCGTAAAGGCTATGTTGCTGGACTCTCATGTAGTCGACCGCGGTTCGAGGTCCAGACCTGGCAGCTTAAACTCATGCTGGGCACGTGTACGTGTGTGCCCAAGATCATGAGAAGAGAATAGAAGAGAAGGGATTGCGGTGTGCCCGTCCTCCCTGGGGGGTGATATCTCGCTTTCTTTCTCTCTGTCTCTCTCTGCCTTTTTGGCGAGTGCACGCGCCCTATAGCAAAAACCATTCCAAAAAAAAAAAAAAAAGAAAGTGATTTACTTCTAAAATGCTATGGTGACAACAATAATTCTCAAAACCTTTATAGAATTACACAAATACATAACTGTCATACTTAAAATATTAAATAATAAACGGTAGGATACAATGGTTATGTCAGACATATAAATATGACTTTACCAACATATCCTCTAAAAACTATTCATATCAACTTACGTACAAATTACATTATATAAAACTCATACATTAGTGTAAACAAAAACAAAGAATAGCATAATATTCAAATTCTTTAAAGAGGAAAAAATAGACACAATTTTCCACCAAACATATATTTCATGCTCTTACCTCAGAGTCTATGTAGAGCAAGTTAAGCTATAAAAAATAGATATGAGCAGAAAACAAGATAGCAGAATTTCCACATCTGAGCTAAAATCAACCCAAAGAAAATGTCTACCTAGCATGTAAAAATATTGGGAGAAAAAGGTCACTTTAAATTATAACACTGACAATATGTAACTTCAAAGAACAAACAGAAATACACAAAAGCAGTCTTTTATGGTGATATTTTTGAGAGCATATGGTTAACAGAAATAGTGAGAAACCATTGAGAAACTGAGAAGTGAGAAAACTGCAGGAAGAGGCAGATGAGTAAGGACTCAACAGAACAAAAGAAATAAAAATACCCAGAATTTTTTTCTACCCCACCCAGAACCACCCATTAAAGATAACAAATCTGAGTATACTTCAAAAAGAGAGCAGTTGTTTTTTTTTTCTTTTTTTAGAGGTTTTTGCTATAGGGCGTGTGTGCTCCCCAGACAGAGAGAGACAGAGAGAAAGACAGGAAGGAAGAAATCATCCCCCAGGGGGATGTCCACACCCACACCTCAATCCTTTCTCCTCAGTTCTCCTCTGGAGATCTTTTTTTTTTTTTTTGAGACGTTTTTGCTATAGGGCACATGCACTCACCAGACAGACAGAGAGAGACAGAGAGACAGAAAGCAAGAAATCACCCCCCAGGGGCTATGGCCACGCTGCAAATCCCTTCTCCTCCATTTTCCTATTGGGATCTTGGGCACACACGCACACGTGGCTCGCTTGAGTTTAAGCCACCAGGTCCGGGACGCGAACTGCAGTCAACTACACGGGAGTCCAGCGACATAGCCATTATGCTAACTGCTGGTCCCCAAAAGAGAGCAGTTTTGATATAAGAATCATGGAAATTACTCCAAAATGCCAGAAGTTCTACAATTAGAAATGTGCTTCTAAGAACTATTGTAAGAAAAATACAAGACATCAGAGTAAAAAAGTAAAATAAAATATTTAGCCTATTAGAAAATATTCTAGCCTAAAGGACAGCTAATAGGCTAAAATACATATCCCAAAGGATATACATATTAAAAAAACTATAACATAACACGTTTTTTAGGATGAATTAAATATGCCCAAACAAGCAATTGGTGATTGGAAAAAAAAAAAGAGAAAAGGAAAGAGAGAAAGAGAAAGAAAAAAAAAGAATGTAGGTCAATAACTTACAAACTGAGAAAAAAAAAAGTAGACAAACTAAAAATAAAAAATGATATTAAACAGATTGATCTTGATTTTTGTTTTAATTTTATTTATTTATATTGTGAGAGGTTTTTAGAGGTTTATTTGATTTTTTTTTTGAGGTTGTTTTTTTAGAAGTATTTTTAGAGTATTTGTGCTTACTGGAAAGAGAGAGAGAGACAGAGACAATAAAAGGGAAAGTTAGAAATCACCGTCTGGAGGGACTGCCATGCTGCAATCCCATTCTCTTCTAGAGATTTGGGGTACACATGCATGTACTCAAACAAACTTGAGTTTTAAGTCATCAGGTCTGGGACTCAAACTGTAGTCGACTCTGTGGGAGTTCGGGAATGTAACCATTACATCATCTGCCGATCTCCAGTGTGATATTTTAAAGATTATTGGTATAAGAATTAAACAAAATTACAAAGCAATTTGTAACAGTACAGTCTATGAAAATTTAGGAACAGTGAAGAAAAGCAGCAAACCAATAGTATGCAAATGAGATTTTAAAAAAATAACAGATAAGATGTTTGAGTAAGAATAGATGAAATGAGAATCAAAGAGCCAACATATATTATCTAATATGAGTCCTTGAAAAAAAATTGAGTCATAAGAAACATAGACAAAACCCTAATCCAAAAAAATACCCCTTTGATTATAAAGTGAAGGAGAAAAAGAAGACAAGGAAGATTTAAAAAGAGAAAAAACTGATTGATTCCACTGGGTTTCAGAAAATTGTCTTACAGAATTCAATTTGAAGCATTCCAATCAAATCAATACCAAAAAAAAAAAAGCAACAACATAAACAAACCAAAAACTACTAAACTACTAAAATAAAAGCAAAAACACATCTTTCAATGAAAGAATCAAGTAACATAAAAAGGCATGATAAGTACAGAAAGATCAGAGTTTTAGAAAGCATATAAGTGAAGACTGTAAGGTAGCTGTATTTTCAAAAATCTCCCCCTCCAAAATAAACCTCTTAGATAATTATTACCATTCTTCAATTATCAATTTAATACCAGGTATTAGCTAAATATTCATAAACGCAAGGAACTCTATATGAACATTTTTTTGGACATAACAATATTATCTTCAAATAACAAAGATGTAAGTGAGGTAAATCAGCAAAAATGTAATGACAAGAATTCAATATAAAGATATGATTGTAAATATAAGACTTAAATTTAAAAAGAATATAAAAATAAAATGTAAATATTTTATGTTCAGGAATAAATTAGAATGATAACACTAAAAAATGGGAGGAGAATTAAGAGAAGAAAAGGAAAGAGAATAAGCTCATTAAAGTTGAATATACAATATGTAGATATCAGTAAGAATTGAGAAAACAAATATAAAATGGTAACTAAAATATAGGAAAATAATAGTACTGCTAAATATAAATTCAAAGATAATCACCTTGGGAAAAGATATTTTTTTAAGACATCAAATTAAATTATAAAAGATAAAGCAATTTTACAAAAGAAGAAAAAACTAGTATTGTATAAAACATAGTTATTATGATAAAAAAAAATTACAGAACTGAGACCACTGGAAAAAGTCAGTTTAGTTTCCTTATTAAAGAAAAACGAATTTATCTTTGGCTTACAAAAAAGGACTGAACTGGGACCAGCAGTTAGCGTAATGGCTGTGTCGCTGGACTCACACGTAATCGACGGTGGTTCTCGTCCTGGACCCGGTGGCTTAAAATTGCTGGGCGCGTTGAGGAGAAGGGATTGCAGCGTGGCCATCCCCCCTGGGGGTGATTTCTGGCTTTCTATCTCTGTGTCTCTGTCTTCCTGGGGAGCGCATGCGCCCTATAGCTGAAACCTCTAAAAAAAAAAAAAGGACTGAGCTATGTACAATATATGAGAAAGCACATATAATGCTAAATAATCCCAAAGGGGATTTTTAAAACACAAGAAATCATAAAACTCTGAAAACACTATCTCATTCTTTAAAGGTGGTCATTGTGTGCACTGAGAGGGGAGCTAGGGAATTAAGGACACCAGAGAACAATTAAATTCTACTTGCCAAAAAAAAAAAAAAAGCAAAAAAAGGGTAACAAAAGAATCAAGTAACATAAAAAGGCATGATAAGTACAGAAAGATCAGAGTTTTAGAAAGCATATAAGTGAAGACTGTAAGGTAGCTGTATTTTCAAAAATCTCCCCCTCCAAAATAAACCTCTTAGATAATTATTACCATTCTTCAATTATCAATTTAATACCAGGTATTAGCTAAATATTCATAAACGCAAGGAACTCTATATGAACATTTTTTTGGACATAACAATATTATCTTCAAATAACAAAGATGTAAGTGAGGTAAATCAGCAAAAATGTAATGACAAGAATTCAATATAAAGATATGATTGTAAATATAAGACTTAAATTTAAAAAGAATATAAAAATAAAATGTAAATATTTTATGTTCAGGAATAAATTAGAATGATAACACTAAAAAATGGGAGGAGAATTAAGAGAAGAAAAGGAAAGAGAATAAGCTCATTAAAGTTGAATATACAATATGTAGATATCAGTAAGAATTGAGAAAACAAATATAAAATGGTAACTAAAATATAGGAAAATAATAGTACTGCTAAATATAAATTCAAAGATAATCACCTTGGGAAAAGATATTTTTTTAAGACATCAAATTAAATTATAAAAGATAAAGCAATTTTACAAAAGAAGAAAAAACTAGTATTGTATAAAACATAGTTATTATGATAAAAAAAAATTACAGAACTGAGACCACTGGAAAAAGTCAGTTTAGTTTCCTTATTAAAGAAAAACGAATTTATCTTTGGCTTACAAAAAAGGACTGAACTGGGACCAGCAGTTAGCGTAATGGCTGTGTCGCTGGACTCACACGTAATCGACGGTGGTTCTCGTCCCGGACTTGGTGGCTTAAACACGCTGGGCGCGTTGAGGAGAAGGGATTGCAGCGTGGCCATCCCCCCTGGGGGTGATTTCTGGGTTTGTCTCTCTGTGTCTCTGTCTGAGCGCATGCGCCCTATAGCTGAAACCTCTAAAAAAAAAAAAGGACTGAGCTATGTACAATATATGAGAAAGCACATATAATGCTAAATAATCCCAAAGGGGATTTTTAAAACACAAGAAATCATAAAACTCTGAAAACACTATCTCATTCTTTAAAGGTGGTCATTGTGTGCACTGAGAGGGGAGCTAGGGAATTAAGGACACCAGAGAACAATTAAATTCTACTTGCCAAAAAAAAAAAAAGTCAGAAAAGGGTAACTACAAGTCTCTCTCTTCATTTTCATCCTTGATCCATACAAGTCCAGAAAATTGAAATCCACTGAGTTAAAGCAAAAAAAAAAGATGGAATTGTAATATAATCAGTAATCGCCCAAGTGTAGCAGACTGCAATTTGGATCTAATCAAGTTAAATGTATGTTAAAACATAATGTCAACAATGTTTTAGAGAATTAGAACAGAGTAAAGAATATGCTGAAAATGGTATTCACAGTGTCTAGAATAAAAGTCAAAATTCCTCAAAGTATGAAGATAAAGAAAAATGTAACCAATTCTCAAGGAATGAAACAATAAGAAAAAATTGCAAGATTATGCATTATCTGGAACTATTATATTTTAAAGCAACTGTTATGTACAGGCTCAATGAGGTGAAGAAATATACATTTATTATAAATAAAAATAATTAATGCACTGAGAGGGGAGCTAGGGAATTAAGGACACCAGAGAACAATTAAATTCTACTTGCCAAAAAAAAAAAAAAGTCAGAAAAGGGTAACTACAAGTCTCTCTCTTCATTTTCATCCTTGATCCATACAAGTCCAGAAAATTGAAATCCACTGAGTTAAAGCAAAAAAAAAAGATGGAATTGTAATATAATCAGTAATCGCCCAAGTGTAGCAGACTGCAATTTGGATCTAATCAAGTTAAATGTATGTTAAAACATAATGTCAACAATGTTTTAGAGAATTAGAACAGAGTAAAGAATATGCTGAAAATGGTATTCACAGTGTCTAGAATAAAAGTCAAAATTCCTCAAAGTATGAAGATAAAGAAAAATGTAACCAATTCTCAAGGAATGAAACAATAAGAAAAAATTGCAAGATTATGCATTATCTGGAACTATTATATTTTAAAGCAACTGTTATGTACAGGCTCAATGAGGTGAAGAAATATACATTTATTATAAATAAAAATAATTAATAATTGTCAATACAGAGATATTTGTAAAATAACACAAAAACAACCAAACCAAAATTTTTAAGTAGAATTCTACACCTAAAAAATAAAAAGTAAATCATTGAATAAAGTTAATAATATAGTGAGCATGACTAAAGAAAGTAAGTAAACTTCCAAGTAAATCAACAGAAAATATCAGCATGAAGGAAAAGGAGAAAAAATATTTTTAAATAGAACAGAAATTCAGAGATGATTGCAATAATTTCAAAATGTCTGATATATATGTAATTGGATTTCCAGAGAAGAAAAGAGTAGAACAGAAAAAGAGAAATGAATACTTGAAAGTGTTTCAGACTAGAGAATGACTTTAATTTATAGATGGAAAAAGTTTAGGGAATCCCAAACAGGACAAATTCAAACACAAGCATAACTAGGTATATTATAACCATCAGGTAAAAGCCGAAGATGAAGAGAAAATCTTAAAAGCAACCAAAGAAAAATGGAGTTTCTCCAATCCTTTTAGATATCATCCTCTAACCAGCAATAACAGAATTTTTTCTTCATATCTAATATCCAAAGTAATTGTATAATAACTTCCCAAATGCTGTTTAGCTACCACAGATAGCCATGTTTACTCAGAAAACATTCAGATGATCCAAATTGAATGGGAGGATGTTATTACAGGCTGTTTCTATAATTTAAGGGGAAAATTCAAGATCTGCCCAGTCTCTAAATCTCAATATATTGAATACATGAGAAATGGAACATGTTCTATATTAAACATAATTCAAATATAGATCCCTAAATTATAAAGAATGGCTTTTTAATATGTAAATATCAAAATATTTCTGAAGCTATAAAAATGTCTTTGGAATCTGGGAAGATTAAGATGATGGGAATACAGCTCTAAGTAATTTGAAAGAATATTGAGATTTTTTACTATTGTTAAAAAAAAGAGGGTGATAAGAAGCCATAAGAGAAAGAATATAGAAATAGTCATGTTAGGAGAGATGTTCATCATTGTTGTACTAGTATTATGATTATGTTAATCATACTTCCCTCTCATTACATGCTTTCTTAGTGACAATTAACTTAAGATAGCAAGAAAAAATGGGAATGACCCTGAAACAATAAGATTTCACTTATTATTTTAGTTGCTGCTCTATTACTTTCATTTTCACAAAGAGTGTAGAATTGTTGCTATAGTTCTCTATTTGTTCTAAGTCATGGTTCATTTTTTTTTAACCTATGTCATAAAGTTCAATCTTAGCAAATATCATTTATTAGTTTGAATATTATAAAATAAACTAGCAGAAGTTTGGACTCCGATTTCAAAATATTAATTTTTGGCATTTTGTTTAAACTGTAAAATTGACTTTTCTCTCATTTCAACTTTACAAAAACAAGTTAATAAAATAATAAATACTGATATCTCAGTCCTATTATCATTTAAGTCTTTAGTTTGAATCATTTAATAAATTTTCAATTATTCCAACCACACATACAATTTTACCTTTATTTTGTTTTTAGAGTTATGTAAACTATAATTAATATTCCTGCATTCATATGGCATTTTATCAATATTCCTTTTTCCTCGATAAATAGAATACTTGTTCCAGTTGGTCAGTTATCATACTGATCAACTTTATCACATTTTTAATTTTCATTTTTTGCACAGCCTATTAGCCACCTACACAAAGTTTAGCTTTTTATTTGTTACAATTGATTGATAATTGTATTGCTAATGTCATAAAATAGGGTTGGATTCTATTTTATCTGGATACACAAGCATGGCTCCTAATTAAGTCAAATCAAGGCCCACAATTTTACAAGGAAAAATATTTCTGTATTTGAAATTTCTCATTGGATCTTCCCAAATAGAAGATTAATATCAAATGTGAGGACATTAAAACTGGTTTTTGTAGAGACTGAGAATAAGCATTCTGATTTTTAAAAACTTATCTCTATTTGGGACCAGTAGATGGTGTAATGGTTACATAACTGGACTCCCATGTAGTCGATGCGGTTCTAGGCCCTGATTTTGCAGCTTGAATCTCATGCTGGGCGCATGTGTATGCTCACCCAAAATCCCAAGGAGAAAGTGGAGGAAAAGTGATTGTGGCGTGACTATCCTCTTGGGGGGGGAAATGAGTTCTTGCTTTCTGTCTCTATGTCTCTCTCTATCTCTCCTATGAGCACATATGCCCTGTAGCAAAAATATCTCTAAAAATGTATATTTAGTAATTATATATACATATATATATATATACATATATATATATAATTTAATGTGAATTCTTAAAGATAAACTATATTCTTCTACTCTACTTTCTTTGTTTTAATTATCTGTGTTGGCAGGACCTGGGTCACAGAACATTTTTTATTGGAGTCTTGGGCTTTGTTGCTATATTGGATGGGATTTAAATCCTCCAAACTACATGGTGAATATTGAGAAACACTTTTCTAGAGGGTTCAAATTACCATAGTGTTTAATTTTATATCACACTTGGGCCAATTACTTATTCAAATAGGAGGTAGGCTAAACTATTATTTTAAAAAACCCTGTTCTTTGTTCAAAGTAGTCACTAGAAATCCCCAGGAAACAATCTCATAATTTCAGAATAAAACAGCCCAATTAATTGCTGATTTTTACCTTAAGTTCAGTTACAAGAAAAATATATAGAGTGCTAAAGTCAAGCCTAGGAATCGGAAGGAAACCCAACACATTACACTGTTATGTTCTCTTCCTCTCTCACATGTTAGCCTGAGTCGTAGGTGGTCACTGTAGATGATGCTTTCCCACCGTTTATGTTAAAGGTTAGAGAAAAGTAGAGCTTCAGTAACTTACGACTTTGCTTCTTTCACTTCAGAAGGCCACTATTGCAGCTCAGAGAGGTCCTTAGAGAAAGAGGACTTTCTCTGACAGCATAGTTTGCTCAGTTTCAAATTCATTTTGAGGGAAAATTGACACTCTCCAGTTGATCAGGGGTCACAGATGGAAACAGAGCCCACAGAACATCACAATCATTCCCAACCGGCGAAGGCCCAGTTTGAGTGCAAATGGCAATGGTAACAAGACAAGGAGCTTCACCACTAAAATTCCATCAGAGAAGTTATTACAGCATTTGGCTTTATGGATTCTGTCAAAGAGAAATGACTTCAGTTGCTGCAGACTGCTAGCTGTAACCCCTGCCAAGTTTTATAGAGAGGCCAGTAGAACAGTGTGTTGAAATTTCAATAGAGGCTGAGTCGGGGAAAAGAATAGTAGTACCATAGAGTGTTTACCTGAGCTGCATCGTGACTT
This sequence comes from Tupaia belangeri chinensis, assembly GCF_000334495.1. Lineage (NCBI taxonomy): Eukaryota > Metazoa > Chordata > Mammalia > Scandentia > Tupaiidae > Tupaia > Tupaia belangeri. The sequence continues at coordinate 1,506,967 of NW_006159463.1, forward strand.
TCAGAGAATCCAATACATTCTGTTCCTTATTTCCCAGCATAAATCCAATCAGAGAAGTGTCCAAGTGGTATAGTTTTCCAGGCATATGGCTCGATACGGCTTCACAATCTTATAAGACCTGCCTAGTAAGTAAATATTTAAATCTATAAGAAAACTATTGCCACTGAGATAGGAGAGGTAAGCTTTTTCCCCTCCATTTAATCAGCCAAGTTATTCTTTCAGATAAAATAGCAAACAGTCACTTAGTCTATTAGTTTGTGTAAATTTCAGAAAAGCATATAATTAGAAATAGATTAAAAAGCATTACACTTTCCATCAAAAGGATCAATATTTAAGAATACCTTAAAGATACAATAGGGTGATATTGGAGTGTAAATTTACAAGAAAGAAAACAGCCACCAATCATGGAAGCCATATATCACATCCAACATTAGGCATTGATTGAATCAAACAGATTTTTCTAAGTATCTATTTGTGAAATATTGTTCTTCAAGCATTTTTTAGGCCAAGAGAAAACATGTAGTTTGAATTTTATTGAGATTATGAGAGACCATATGACCAACTGTGTCAGTGAATTAAAACCTTTTCTTTGGGGACCAGCATGTGGCGCGGTGGTTAAGGCGCTGGACACTCCCACGTGGCCGACCAGGGTTCGAGTCCTGAATCTGATGGCTTGCTTTCTCACTTCCTCTCTCTCTCACTCTCACCCTCTGTCTCTCTCTGATCAAACTATAAAATAAATGAATAAATAAAATAAAATAAATAATTATTTAAAAAATGAGATTGCAGATTATAAGAGAGAAGATTTTGATCGAATAGCTTGTGATCCAAAACTTTGCAGAGAAAGCACTATTGAATCTGTTGTACTAAAGAAAAGTGACATGCTTCCATTCTATTGCACTAAGAAAGAAACCTAAATATTGGTTTGTCAGGAAAGTTATGATGCATTTTTGCATAGAAAACCAAAAAAAAGTCATGATTTTCCCAACAACCTAATAATTTTATTTTTCATATATATATATATACATGTGTATATATATATATATATATATATACACACATACACAGACACACAATTAAAAAAGCAACTTTATACTTAATAGTCTACCATTGTCTGAAGAAAGTTTGAAGCTAATGAAAAAATTAAATTATAAAAAAACTGCCTTTTATTGATGCACTGAAATAATTTAAATACAACTAGAAAATCTATTTTTAATCAGCACTACATGATTAAAGCATACTCTAAGATAATCAAATCATGTGAGCTAAACTTTACTTACACTTAAAAAATAGGCACAGGTATTAAAATGTTTCTGAAAGATACTTTTTTTGTTAAAAATCATACCAGTTTATGTGTCTTTTGACATTTATAAGAACGATACACAAAGAAAAATTGTATTAACTAGTATTTCAATTATACTTTATTTAATCTTTGTAATCAACTGGGCTTTACACATGCCCCAAACTTTTACCAACAGCATCAGTTCCCTGTATGTAAACTGAGTCAGACCCTTATACACCTACCATTGCAACATTCTGTTCAATTTTAGATAACTCTTTTTTCACCACTTTAACATAATTGACTAGATCAAAGTTGGATATATTTACCTCTGTTTTTAAAACTTTTCAAAATAACACAAGTTTATTATTTTACAGTTCCAGAAATCAGATACCTGAAATCTTGTTAGTGTAGAGATGAATACCTCTGTTCTTGTCTTCTTGGAAGAAAGAATTCTGCCAAGAGGCAGTTGTATAGTGGAACAGCAAAGCTTTATAGTAAGGTAAAAGGAAACTTTAGAGCAGAGAAAAACAATAGTGAAAGCACACTCTTAAGAGGTAGCAGTAGAGGTGGTGGATACCAGCATGGAGGTTTCTGCATTGTGTGCTTTTATATCTCAGCTCCTCCCTCCTTCATTTCTGCACTGTGCTCATTTGGACCTTGTTACATACTAACTACTCTGAGTCACTGTAAATAATATGTTAATGAGCTAAAGATTTCTTGAGGACAGTGAAGCTCAATGCTAACCATGTCCCAAGTTATATGAACTCTGCGTTGCCCCCTGTCTTGAGTAGCTGAATGCTCCTGGGGGCTAAACTCCAGAAGTACTGTTTGGGGCATTTGCAATGGGCAGTGCTAGGGGATCTCTGTGCAATGCTAGGGGATTTCTAGATCCTTTCCTCCCTGCTCATGTCCAACTACTTACCTAACTTAAAAGTCATACTGGCTAAAAATGAAAGTGCTGGAAGGACTGCCTTCCTTCTGGAGGCTATAGGGGAGCACCTTGCCTTTTCCAGCTTCTAGAGGCTGCTTGTTTCCTGGCCTTGTGGTCTCTTCCTTCTTCAAATCCAACAGTCACACCACTCTAAGCCCTGCTTCCACTGACACATCATTTGGTATAAATTAAGTGGTGACATACAATGGCTCTCTTTCATAGTCTGGCTTGCTTCACTTGGCAATGAATCTTTCGTATTCATCCACTTTCTATCACATGCCAGGTTTCACTGTGTTTTTATGACTGAGTAGTATTCTGAAGTGTTTATGTGCTACACTTTTTCAATCCATTCATCTGTTCCTGGATATTTGATTTGGTTCTGTGTCTTAGCAATTGTGAATAATACCACAGTAAGTTTGTAGTCAATATCAAGTGATGTACATATTATAGTATATTTATGTTTCTTAACAAATTAACACATCTAAAACTACATTTTTACTACTTCCCTTTTTTACATTTTTTATTTCATTTTCTTCTATACATTCCATCACATTATTTAGCTTACAAAATGAATTTTTCAACAGGTCAACATTTCTCCCTAGTACAGTTGATTAAACTATAAAAGTATCTTCAACAGATAATACCAGATTTCTTTGTCCCATTAATGCTTTGCCTCCTTATTTTGCTTCTAAATGTCCTTCTTCAGACCCTTCTCTTTCACACACACTATATCTGGTATTTATATCTATATACTGTGTTTCTAATCCTTTAGTCAATCAGTTTCAGTCATAGAGTGTGGACACTCAGTATATATTAAGTGGGGACTTACAATGCCTCTCTTTCATAGCCTGGTTGCTTCACTCAGCAGTAAATCTTCAATAGTCACTGACTTTCTGTCAAAAGCCAGGGTTCTGTTTTTTTTTTTTTTTTTAATGGCTGAATAGTATTCCATAGAGTATATGTGCCACAATTTTTCTATTCATTCATCTGTTCAGGGTCATTTGGGTTGTTTCCATTACTTAGCAATTGTGTATAGTGCCTCAATAAACATCAATGTGCAAGCACTTTTCCAATTAAGTATTCTTCTGTCTTTTGGGTAGATAGCAAGAAATCGGATTGCTGGATCATGCAGTAGCTCTATTTGTAGATTTTTGAGGAACCTACAAATTGTTCTCCACAGTGACTAGACTAGGTTAAATTCCCACCAGCAGTGTAAGAGAGTTCCTCTTTCTCCACACCCCAGCCAGCACTTACCATTTTTTTTTTTTAATCTAAGTCATTCTGACTGGGGTTATGTGGTATTTCATTGTTGTTTTGATCTGCATTTCCTTTGCAATAAGGAATGTTGAGCATTTTTTCATATGCTTTTTTAGCTATTTGTATGTCATCTTTAAAGAGTGTTTTTTTTTTTCAACTCATTCTCCCATCTTTTAATAGGATTGATGGTCTTTTTTTCAGAATAGCTGCTTGAGTGCCTTGTGAATTCTGGTTATCAGTTCCTTATCTGATGCATAGTTTACAAAAATACTTTCCCATTCTGAGGGCTGTCGATTTACACTAATTACTGTGTCTTTTGCCATGCAGAAACTTCTTAGTCTGATGCAATCCCACTCATCTATTTTGGGGATTACTGACTGTGCTTTGAGGATCTTATTTAAGAAGTCTCTCCGTACTCCAATGTATCCCAGAGTTTCCCCAGTGTTTTCCAGGAGCAATTTTATAGTTTGAAGTCTGAGATTTAGATCTTTGATCCACCTTGACTTGATTTTTGTAAGAGGTGAGAGGTAGGGGTTCAGATTCATCTTTCTGCAAGTGGAAATCTAGTTTTTTCAGCACCATTTGTTGAAGAGGTTTTACTTGTCCCACTGAATTGATCGGTACCTCTTGTCAAAAATCAGTTGACTGTATGTTTGGGAATTTATTTCTGGGGACTCTATTCTGTTCCATTGGTTCACATGTCTGTTTCTGTGCTAGTACCATGCTGTTTTGATACCACAGCTTTGTAGTATATTTTTGGGTCAGGGAGTGAGATGCCGCCCACTCCACTCTTCTTGTGCAGAATTGCTTTGGCAATACTGGGTCTTTCATGATTCCAGACAAACTTTGTGATTGTCTTTCCTAGATCTGTGAAGAATGTGTCTGGTACTTTGATTGGCATTGCATTAAATATGCAGATTAATTTGAGTAGAATTGCCATTTTAATTATATTAATTCTTCCAATCCAGGAACATGGGATATCCTTCCACTTTTTTGTGTCACTTTTAATATCTTTTTTTATCTTCTCGCATTTTTCCTTGTGGAGGTCTTTAGATTCTTTGGTTAGATTTATCCCTAAGTATCTTACACTTTTTGTGGCTATGATAAATGGAATAACTTTTTTCAGTTCTATCTCAGTCTACATGTTGTTTGTATATAGAAAAAGCTATCTATGAAAAAATCCATAGCGAACATCATCCTCAATGGAGAAAAGCTGAAAGCTTTTCCGTTAAAAAAGGGTACAAGACAAGGATGTCTACTTTCTCCACTCCTTTTCAATATAGTACTGTAAGTCCTCGCCAACATAATCAGAAAAGTGGAAAAAATAGAAGGTATTCAAATAGGAAAAGAAGAGGTGAAACTCTATTTGCAGATGACATGATTGTATACATAGAAGACCCAATGGTTTCCATGAAAAAAATTTCTGGAAATAATACATGAATACAGTAAAGTTGCAGGATACAAAATGAACATCCCTTTTGTTTTATGCCTCCCTGATGAAGTTTTTAACTAATGTGACTCGGAATCACTTTTATAATAGATCCACATGCTTGACTATGCCATTTTTAAGAACTGACTACCTTTACCTTATAGGAAGACAGGGTAAAAGAAAATAAATGTAACAAATTTATTTTATAATAAATATTTGACCAGTCTTCTTGGGATAAAATATTGTTTCCATGAAGTGTAGTATTTTTTCAACTTTGAATAAGTTTTGTAAAAATCAGATCTTGGTCTCAAAAAAGAAAAGTTTACAAAATTGACATCAGCAAAATAGTGAATAAGACATCCCAGATCTTGTTTTTCTTCAAAAACAATGATTTATCAGCCATCCATGAACAAAGTGACTTTGTCAGAGCTCTGAGTTAGAGGAAGGAGCTAGACTGAAGAGGCTGTCTTCAGAAGGCAGTTTGGTGCCCACATGGCAGACCACTGACCATGATCCTGGCTGCAAACCTGGAAGTGACTTCTGTGTCTGTGGCTCAAGTTCTCTTTTCTACAGTGTTTCCACCAGCTTCACCTGTTGAGGTATCCAGGAAGAAACATACCTGTCAGTACCCATAGTAACAGGTCTACTCATTGCAGGTCTGAACTTAGACACTAAATCTGACCTGTGACTTGTCACCAGTCCTGTGGTTATACTGTGGTCCAGAAGGAATTCTGTTTCCTTCAGGGGGCCTATTAAGATATATGCCTGTCGGGAACCAGCAGTTAGCGTAATGGCTATGTCGCTGGACTCCCACGTAGTCGACTGCGGTTCGTGTCCCGGACCCGGTGGCTTAAATCTCACGCCGGGCGCATGTGCGTGCATGCCCAAGATCCCGAGAGGAGAATGGAGGAGAAGGGATTGCGGCGTGACCATCCCCCCTGGGGGGTGATTTCTCGCTTTCTGTCTCTCTGTCTCTCTCTGTCTGTCTGGCGAGCGCACGCGCCCTATAGCAAAAACCTCTCAAAAAAAAAAAAAAAAAGATATATGCCTGTCAATGATGTGTATGTATGTGTGTGTGTGTGTGTGTGTGTGTGTGTGTGTTTATTGTTTTTAAGTAAAATGAGTTCTTACATTAGTAAATAAGAGATAAAGAATGTAGTGAAAACATGGACATGTATATTTGCAAAATTAACATGAATTTGAATTTTAAAAATGCTTCATAAGAAAATATAATCAAATCACTAATGACAGGAATTCAGAACTATGAAATATCATATCTGTCTTTTATAATGTAATATATAAAAGTGATACTTTCTAATTTTGGTGAAAATGTAAGAATTGATCACTATTCACTGTTAACTCCAGCTTAAATTTGTATATATGGACTATATTTATCAGAAAAAATTTCAAATTTATATTACCATAACCCTGCTCATCTACTTTCAGGAAAATACCATAAGAAAAGAATAATTTCAGGAAATATGTGTATATCTGCTAGGATATATTCGTGTCTCTTTTTTTTTTTTAGAATTATTTTATTTAACTTTATTTACTTATCTATCTATTTATTTATTTATTTTATTTGACCAGAGAAGGAGGGGGAGGGAGAGAGAGAGAGAGAAAGCAAGCAAACCCCTAGGTCCAGGCCTCAAACTGCAGTTGTCCCTGTGGAAGTCTAGCACCTTTAATCATCATGCCACCTGCTGACCTCATTCATGTCTGTTTTCTATTAAAGTATTTTACAAGTTATTTTGTATTTCAGTTTTACCAGAGGACACATGTGTTCACTGGGGGAAAATAGAGAGAGAAGAGAGAAAGAGAGAAAAAAAACACCCCCTATGGGAGATGGTCTTGATGGAACCACTTCTCCATTTCTCCTGTTTTTCTGGATTTGGGGCTCACGTCTACATGTGTCTAGCATGTTTCTCAACCCACTGGGTCCAGGACATGAACTGTCCAGTTGCCCATATGATATCCAGCTGCCTTAATCACTACACCCAACAGTTTATATCTAACTAGATCATGGACTAAGTGAAACATTTTATATCCATGTCTTGCTTTCTCAGAAACAATTTAAAATAATTATATAATATTATGTATATTTTGAAATAATATAATATTAAAACAATCTGATATTAAAAATACATTCGTGGGTATGTGTATTCATAAACACAAATTTGGGGACCAGTAGATAGTGTAGCAGTTAAGTCACTGGAGTCCCATGTAATCGACTATGGTTTAAGTCCTGGACCTAGCAACTTAAAACCCATGCCAAGTGCATGTGCATGTATGCCCAAAATCTTGAAGGCAGAATGGAGGGGTGATTTCTCACTTTCTGTCTCTCTATTTCTTCCTGTCTCTCCAGTAAGTACACATGCCCTATAGCAAAAATTTCTGAAAAAAAATTTGGAAAGATATTTACCTCTTAGCATGGTTACCTCTAGTTGGACAAAAAGGAAGAGATATTTATAGATGAAGAAGGAAATTTTAATTCTTGCAACATGCTGTCTGAATAAAAAGATCACATTATGTTTTTGTAGCTTTATTTTAATTATTTTCTATGTTTTTAAAATGATTTCAAGAAACAAACATTAAAAACACATGTAGAGTGCTGAAATTGTGTTTTTTGCTTAAGAGAGAAATAGCTCTATAACCTTACTTTGAATGCAATAGCTAGAGGTGTCCTTCAGGTCTTTCTGGCTCAGAAGTGAGTCTATAGTTTTGTGTGATTTATTGACTAAAGGTGTTGTTTCAAATTTTATGTTTGGAGGGAAAATAGGCTGGCTCCTTGAATCACATCTTCCCAGCCTCTAGAATTTATGCTCGCTTTCCAAACGAAGAGCAAGCCTCTGTTTCCAAGGCATCCCTTCCACTCTTTTCCTTTTAAACTTCATGGAACTGTGTGATCTAGACTAAGAAAAACCAATAGAAATATTATACAAGTGACATTCACAATTTTAAATGTTACAATGATCATAATTAAAGGAAACACAATAAATATATAAAATTAAGTTTTGTGGACCAGCAGTTGACGTAATGGCTATGTCGCTGAACTCCCATGTAGTTGACTGCAGTTCAAGTCCTGGACCTGGTGGCTTAAATTCACCCCAGGTGCATGTGTATGCATGCACAAGATCCCAAGAGGAGAATGGAGGAGAAGGGATTATGGTGTGGCCATCCTCCTGGAGGACAATTTCTCGCTTTCTGTCTCTCTCTTTCTCTGTCTTTCTGGCGAATGCACATGCCCTATAGAAAAAACTCAAAAAAATAATTTTTAATATATTTTATGCAATACAATATATCCAAAATAGTATCACTTTAAATTATAATGAAAATTATTTATTTAGGGTTTTTTTTTTTTTGAGATATTTTGGCAATAGGGTGTGTGTGCTTGCCCAAAAAGAGAGAGACAGAGAGACAGAAAGTGAGAAATCAGCCCCCAGGGAGGATGGCCATGCCTCAATCCCTCCTCCTCCATTCTCCTCTTGGGACCTTGGGCACACACACACACACACACACATGCCTGCTGTGAGTTTAAGCCACTGGATCTTAGACTTGAATTGCGGTTGGCTACATGAGAGTCCAGTGACATAGCCATTACGCCAACTGCTGGTCCCATGAAAATGATTTTTATCTTATTAATTCATGTATTCATTTTAATTGACAAATAATAGTTCCATATATTTATGGGTTTCACTGTGATGTGTTTAATCTTTGTAAAAAAAATCATACAAAGATGTCAAGTTAGTTAATATATCCATCACTTCACTAATTTAACATTTTTTGTATGGTAATACTATTAACAATATTTCTTTTAGCAATTAAAAAAAAATATCAGAGGGAGCATACACTCACTAGAGAGAGACAACAGAAAGAAAGAAGTGAGAAAGCACACCTCATTAGGAATAGTCATGCAACAACCCCTGCACTCAGCCATATGGGATCCAGCCACCTTAATCACTATGCCACAGGCTGGAAAGGCTGAACTACAATTTCAAAATATACGATACTTTATTTATTTATTTATTTTAGATTTTTGCCATAGTGTGTGTACACTCAATGGTAAGAGAAAAGGACAGCGAAAGTGAGAAATCACTCCACAGGAGGGATAGCCATGCCACAATTCCTTCTCCTTTATCTTCCTCTCGTGATTTGCACATGCATCCAGCATGATTTTTAAGTCAGATCTAGAACTCGGACCAGGGTCAGTCAGGTGGGAGTTAATAATAATATGTTATAATGAACCTAAAACTTATCCTTGCTGTCTAACTGAAAATTTGTACTCATTGATGAACACTTCCACTTTTTCCATCCTTCTCCTTCCACCTGCCAGCCTCTGGTAACATCCTTTTTACTCTATTTACAAGTAATTGACTTTTTCTAGATTTTACATATAAGTGAGATAATACAGTATTTTTCCTTCTCTGCCTGGTTTATTTCACTTTACATAATGTCCTCCATTTTCATCCATGCAACTACAAATTACAGAATGTCTTTTTTTGGTGCATGTGTTAGTACTATAGTATTCCTTTATGTATAGATGCTACATTTTTAAAATCTATTCATCCATTAATGGATTTCAGTTGCTTCTATATCATGACTATTTTGAATATGGCTAAAATGAACACAGGAGTGAAAGTATCTTTCTTACAAGTCAATTTTAATTTCTTTGATATTTTCCAGATGTCAGATTGCTAAATCATTTGATAATTCTACTTTTAGATTTTTGGGATATCTTCATACTCTTTTCCAAAATGGCCACACTAAGTTACAGGCTTACCAACAGTGTGTAAGTGTTCTATTGTCTCCACATCCTTACCAACATTCTTTATCATTTTTTTACAATACCTATCCAAGCAAGTGTGAGTTTTATGTTTTCTTTAAATAGCTTTACAGTTTCAATTCTTACATTTGATTTAATCGATTTTGAGTTTATTTTTATATGCAGGTTGAGGTAAGGGTCCAATTTCATTTTATAGGTAACCAGTTTTCCCAGCACCGTTTATTACAGAATTTATCCTTTCTCCATTATGTGTTCTTGTTATCTTTGTCAAAAATTCACCATGGAGCCTATCCATGGCCTAATGGCTAACAAAACCAGACCCTTCATGGCCAACTTCAGTTCAAATCCAGGCCCTAGTGGTTTAAGAAACATGGCAGTAATGTGTTCGTACATTTCCCAAATTCCAGCAAGATTAAGAAATGGAGAAAAAGGAATCGTGGTATGACTGTGCCCTACTGGGAGATGTCTTCTTATTCTCTCTGACAAGTACATGAACTCTTTAGCAGCAACAAAAGAAGAAGTGAAGATTAAATCAATTGACAGAATATAATTGGTCTTACTTTTGAGCTTCCTATCCTGTTCCATTGGTTGATATGAATATAATAACAATATTATATCTTTTGAGATTAGGAATATGATGTTTTTAGTTTTGTTCTTTTGGCTTAAGATTTCTCTGGTTATTCAGTGTCTTTCCTGGGATCATATAAATTTCAGGATTGCTTTTTAAAAGTTATATGAAAAAAATGTATTGAAATTCTAGAAAAGATTACAGTGAATCCATAATTTGCTTGGGACAATAGGGACATTTTAACAATATTAATTATTAATGAGATATTTTACACATTGTGCTATATTCTTAAAATGTGATATATATTTTGCATTTATATCCCATTTTAATTTGTATTCCCATTATGAATGCTCAGTAAATATAGTATAGCATTGAACAGCTATGTGCCCTTTTTGCTATTTTGTTCATTTTTCACTAATTCTTTCTATGGCACATAGAGAACGTTGCTAGTGATTGAAAATGAAAATGATACAGTTTAATCAAGCAGAGTCTCTTAGTCCTGACTTATGAAAACTGATGGTGTAAGAAATTACAAACCTTGGTAGCTAAGAATCAGTAACAATCATCCAGTGCAAACGAGTCTGTGTGTATGTGCATAAGTATTTGTGTGTATCTCCACATGCATTATTGTAAGTAACTGATTAAAATAAATACAGTGATTTAGCTAGTACATTCATTATCCATTGCTAGATAACAATTTTTCCTAATATTAAAGGTTAAAAAAAAGTAACGTATTTATCTTATCTTTTCTAAGGGTCAGGGAATCAAGAGCGGCTTAGCTGGGTGCCTCTGGACAAGTCTTTATTAAGCTTCTATCAGGTTGTCAACCAGGATGCATGTCATCTCATCTGAAGATTTGCCTGGGGATGAGAAAACTCTCCTTTCAAGATCATACATGTTTGTTGTCAAACATTGCCATCTTTCAGGGTTAAATGTGGCATGTAAACTGGCTTTCCTCAGGACAGGCAGTTCAGATAAAAACAATACAGAGTGCCACAGTCTTTTGATAATGTAACGGAAAGAGAGGAACTCATCATTTCTCCCTTACTTTATTAGCTACAGGCATGTAAAAAATCCAGGCTTCTCTAGCTTATGGATTTCACTGTAGCATGAATATGAGAAGACAAACATCACTGGGTCATATTAGAGGTTACCTAGCATAGTCATTCCTCTGGACCCCAGTGAATCACTCTCCACAAGCAGACTGCACACCCCTTTACTTCAGGCCCCTGAAGTATCTTTTCATTATAGTATTAACTAAAACTACAGGATCTTACCAATTATATTAGATCTAGTTGTGAAAGAGCCTCCTCTGTTCTAGGTCTTGGATTACAGCCCATTAATTACAGACCCTTTTCAGTTTTATAAGTATAAATGAACATATCTGACATATAATGTTGGGCCAGATCTGCTTCCTACATGTAGAATTGTGGGGATCTAAAGACCTCTTCTCATTCTATATTGCTTTCTCCTAGCCCAGGACTCTCAATAACGTCTATTCTTGGAAATTACCTTGAGATTCTTTTCATTGCATAGAAGACACACCCTCAAATTTCTTCAGTATAAGCCTTTCTGAATTTGATGATCTGAGGGAATCTAGAGACTCCAAGATTCTACCTTTGATCACACTGAGGACTTTAAGAAAATTTTATATAGTCACATTCAGCTTCTTTTTTCAGCCATATTCTAGTAGCAGCATTTTGTATTTGATCTTTACTCTGAAGCCATTAATTAAATCTAGCATCATTTGCTCTCTGAAGAGGAGAGACTTTTCAAAGCCATTAAATTCTGGCTCTTCTTTCTTTTAGTCCTTTCTTCAATTTATCTCCTTCCTCACAGATGGGTCTTCATACCCAGATATATTTATCTAATCTTTAATGTATACTATGAAAAATACATAATATTAGGAATCCTGAAATAAGTAGTTAAGTCAAGTGTTTCTGAAAGTATGACCAGGAGCAGCCACTGAGGGTTCAGATGAGAAATGTTCCTTTATTTGGAGCCAGTGAGTTATCTCCTAACCATTTCCTTCTCTCCCTTCCCCTGTCAGAGTAAATCAACCTTTTCCAATTTATAAGGCATGGTGGGATTCAAGGGTAAATATCATAAAACAGATTGTCAAGAATGCTGTTAATTTAGGCAAAATGATTTATTTCCACTTTTAACAACCAGCTGGGCTCATGAAGCAGGAAATCAAATACGGATTTGTGGAATTGTTGATCCATTAATATTGAGTGATCTTGCCTGAAGACCGGGAAGTGGGGGGGGTGCTAGAGGAGTAGCTGTGTTGGGTTTAGGGAAGCCAGCCAGAAAGCTATCCTGGATGCAACCTATACATTACCTGAAGAATTTACATATATGATGGCAGTAAATCCATATTCTCACAAGTTACACCTTACAAGAGAAGTAAATGATGCACCTTCCACCAAATAGGCTGTGTTGTATAGTGTAAATCATATTAACATTTTCAGCAAGTAAAAACCTATTTCTGCTAAGTAGTTTTTCAACCTACACATGCACATACCAAGGTACAGCATGTACCAACCAGCCTATAGCCAACTAAAGTTAGCAGAGTAAAATAAGCTGATAACCAAGAATACATTACTAATATTATCTGAATTTCTAGTACTTTCATAAGCTTACCTTAAAGCTCTGTGAATTATAATACATTTTTAATAAAAATAAAAAGAAAAGAAATAAGGAATATTAAAATTATCTTACATTGCCATCAGTGAGCCCTGTCATACTGAATATTTAAAAAAAATAAATGCTCATTTATTTCTACATAGATTACACTTTGGGTGTAACTAACATAGTCCAATTACCAATTTTTTATTTTTTTTAAAGAAAAAGGAAAAGGACCAGAAGGTGCTATGGAGGTTAAGACCCTGGTTCCACATGACGGCAGTGTGGTTTGAATCCTGGACCCAGTGGCTTGAAAATCATGCCAGGCATGTGTGCATGCATGTCCAATATTCTGGAGGAGAGTGGAGCAGAAGGGATTGTGACATGGCCATCTTCTCTTCTTCCTCTCTCTGTCTCTGGAAAGTGCATGTGTCCTATAGCAAAAAATTTAAAAAAAGGTAAAAATAAACAGAAAATTGAGTTATTAAGACAATACAATTAATATCTTAGTCTTAACATTAAAACATAAATAATTGCTAATAGAAAATTGATCTCTAATTTCTATGACTTGAGTCCTCTGCATTCTAAATTTGGAAAGTTGTAATACATAGGGTTCTATATTTTGAGCTCCATGTACTGTTTTACGTTCCATTATTACCTGAACAGCAGTATCAGTTCACCTCCATTTTCCTCCTGCTAAGTTTATACCTGAATAACATTATTTCTTTAAGAATTCTATATCTTGGCTTATATTTGCTTACATCAGCTACATTTCTAGCACTTTATTGCACTTTATATTTTGAAAAGAGACTGACATACGTATTCAGGAAGGGCAGTCATAATTGGTCCTATTCTAGACTGCATGTCACAAACGTGTTTATAGCCCTGTTGGGCAAAGTAGAGCAAGGAAAAGCTGGTTTTATTGGGTAAAAGAGGACTTTTTTGGAATAAGATCAAGCTCATCTTAAACTAGATAGAGCAGTATCAAGTGGGCTTTCAAAAGTGAAAAGTATTGAATTTTCTCTTCCAGGAACACTGTATCATGTTTCTCATCTAGGGCTGAATGTCTGGCACATTAATTCAGATGCAAGAACCATGGAACAAGAAAGGTGATGGCAGAAAGGGATGCTTATTGTGTTTACAGTATTTCAAATACTGAGAGAAGTCAAAGTTACCAGGAATTACACAGGAGACTGAATATATCGTTTTTCATTGGAACTCTAAAAAACTGGTAGTACCAGCACCAATCCTTTGGAACTAAGCAAACCTAAGATTTTGCTGGAATTTAAAAAAATGCAGAGAGAAAAAAAGTGAATGACAATACAATTATTACTTATATACACTTTCTTTGTTGCTTTTAAATATGGATTTCTACTAAGGTAAAATATTGAGTATCGTGTGCACTAAGCACATATTCTATTCAGAATTATATTAAAAAAAAAAGATGAAAAAAATAAAAACTCAAGAAGTTTCAAATTTTGAAAATACACCCCAAAGGAAGGATTGTCTATTTAGAAATGCCTAATATTTAGAAGTGACAAGATTGAAAAGTTCAAAATGTACAGAAACGAGAAACTTTAATGCCACGTTCCAAGAGGAAAAAATGTTTATGTAACAGCTCCTCCTTCAAGATACATGTTCATATCCTAATTATCTTCTTAAAATGGTTTTTAAAAAGTTTTCCATTTTAAAAGTAATAGCTATTTATTTTAGAAAATTACAAATACACCTCCTGACACAAACGTTTTCTCAGTTAAGTTTTAATTTCACAGGTGGTAGAGTCCAGGCAGTTGCCATAGTTCAGGAAACTGCCTGTCAAAAATAAAACTCTAAGTTTAACTCAAGTTCAGATTATACCAGCTCATGGTGCATCTTCCAATACAGCTCTATTATAATAGTTGCATTTCTTGTGGTTAATAGACACTCAGACCATTGAGAAAGCCAAGAAATTCAGAAATCTTTCTCTAGCCTTAGTTTAGAAGATTATAGAGACTCTACCATTATCTCAGAGAAAGAAAAAAGAAAAATCGTTTGTTTTGATGGGTGAACATCTTTTGAGAGAAATGAAAACCACACTGCAAAGTTCCTTTTAAGTATTAACTATTTTAATCATTAAAAGTAGAAAGGAATTCACAAACCACAAATGTAAAAATTCACTTGAGATTAATTGAAAAATGAGAGAATTTGGCTAGGACTCTGAAGTGGTATAGCCAAGTTCAAAGGTGAAAGGGCCAGTCAGTGCTGTGGTTATTAAGGTAGCTGAATTATATATGACCAACTGTGAGGTTTGAACCACAGACCTGGTGACTTGAAAAATACTCCTGGTGCTTATGTGTGTAAGTGTGTGTGTGTGTGTGTGTGTGTGTGTGTGTGTGTGCAGGTCCAAAATCCTGGAAGGAGAGTTAAATGGAGAAGAAATTATAGCTTGGCTATCCCTCATAGTGGGAGAGGGGTTTCTTTACTCATTTTCCTCTTTCCTCTCTTTCTGTCTCTCTCTAGTGAATGCATGCTTCCTCTGACAAAATTTTTAAAAAGAAAAAGAAAGGAAGGAAGGAAACAAGGAAGGAAGAAAAGTGAAATGAAATAACCTGAATTAAAACACTCAATCATTTATTGGTTAAAAGTAAAGCAACTGTAGTCCATTTCCAGTCCAAAATAAAAATAAATCCTTGTTAGAGGGACAGAGCATCATTCAAAGACTCAAAGTATCTTTGTATTATATTGAATAACTGATATTCATTAAAAATAAGTAGACCTGTGTTGTAACAGGTATAATTTAAAAAGAAAGAAAAAAACAACAGAAGATATGCATGGAAAAACAGTCAATACAAATATTAGACATGGTTATTAAGATAATTATATTTCTAACAAATAGGTTCAAAAAATTGACTGACATGAGACTATTTGGTAGAGATGATAAATAATAATAAATGAAAACTACAATAAGCCTAACAACTAAAAAAGGATAAATGGAACAAGAGATTAAATATAGAAAAGATAGTGATGTGGAAGATAGGTTAGGATAACGTATCCTCCACAATGAAGCCTCTATATTCAAAGCAAAACACACTACAGTTAAATCTAACATTGTGTTAAATTAACATTATGGGATAATGGCATAGCAGTTACATTGCTGGACTTCCAAATGACTGACCGCTATTCAGGTCTTGGATCCAGTTACTTGAAACTCATGCTGGGCACATGTGCAGGTGTACCCAAGATCCCGGGACAAGAATGGAGGAGAAGGGACTGCAACATTGCCATCTTCTCTAGAGGTCAATTCTTCACTTTCCCTCTCTAACTATCTCTGTTTCTGTCCCTCTGCAGCAAGCACATAAAATCTAAGGCAAAAACCCCTTAAAAATGTGCATGGCCTCAATAGTAAGCCTATGTGACCTGTGCAATTCCTTTACTCAGAGGAATGTCAGAGATTGCACATAGATTCTCTAAATTAATTATTTGAGTTGTGTGAAAATGCAAACATCAGTTTTCCTTGGACATCAATGTAATCCCAAAGGAAACTAAACATATAGGAAAATTTAAAAAAAACAATTTTTAAAACATATATGAAATGCAAAGAACATGCCAGTTAAGAAGAACCATAAAAATCAAAGAGAGATGGAGAGAGTACTGAAAATATTGTTCTTTTTTTAGACAGATTTTTTTTGCTTTAGGGCATGTGTACTTGCCAGGGAGAAAGAGACAGACAGAAAACAAGAGATCACTTCATAATCCCTTCTCTTCCAGTCTTCCAGTCTTCTCTGGGGGAATGGCCATTCATAACCCCTTCTCTTCCAGTCTCCTCTTGGGATTTTGGCCATAAATACACACGCGCCTGGAATGAAATTAAAACTGCCAGTTCTGGGACTTGAAAAGTGGTTGATCATGTGAGAGTCCAGCGATGTAACCATTATACCATTTGCTGGTCTCTGGAAATATTATTCTACTAGATAAAAGTATTTGCTATTAAGATACAGCATTAATCAAAATCCATATAAACATACTGATGGAACAATAAAGATATTTGAGAAGTGGTTCCTCACATAAATAGACAATGGCATTTTGCTTTAAAGAAAAAAAAAATCTACAAAGCCTGTGTGCTCATCAGAGAGACACAGAGAAAGAAAAAGAGGAAGGGAGAAGGAGAAATCACCTCTCTAATGAGACACCACAGTTCTTTCGTCTCCATTTGATTGTCCTGTCAGGATTTGGGATATGTATGCACATGTTCCCCACTTGTTTTTAAGGGACAAGGGCCGCTATCTGAAGCACAACCATATGGGTTGGACTGACTGTTGACTTATGGTGACAATGGTAGTACAGAGCATTAAAGAAATGACAGACTGGAAACAAGTGCAATGGTTAGAGTGAACAGAAAATATTAAATGAAAGTACTTGGGCTTGATTTACTTGGGAGGATACACTTGAGCCAATCTTTAGAACCGTTAGGAGGATTTATCAAGGTAGAAAAGCTGAAATTACACCATGTTCAAGAGCATGTAGAGGGACCAGCAGTTAGCGTAATGGCTATGTTGCTGGACTCCCACGTAGCCGACCATGGGTCGAGTGCCGGACCTGGTGACTTAAACTCACGCCGGGCACGTGTGCATGCATGCCCAAGAGCCCAAGAGGAGAAGGGAGGAGAAGGATTACGGTGCGGCCATCCCCTTGGAGGGGGGTGATTTCTCGCTTTTAGTCTCTCTGTCTCTCTCTGTCTGGTGAGTGCACACGTCCTATAGCAAAAACCTCTCCAAAAAATAAAAAAGAGCATGTAGAGAGAGCGCCAAATCCTAACCACTAGACCACCAGGGACAAGAGCATGTAGAAATGGAAATCTATGAAATATTTTGGAATGTGACTCAGAGCTTCTTTGTAGGCTTTGTAGTAAGTGATTGAGGATGAAAATAAAATAAAGAGACAAATTATGAAAGACAAATCTTTTCAGAAAAAAACTGTTTTATTTCAAGTAATTTTTTCTATAGGACAGTGTGTTTGCTAGAGAGATAGGGAGACAGAAAGAGAGAAATCATCCCCTGTGGGGATGGCTACACTGCAATCCCTTTTTCTCCATTCTCCTCGTGAGATCTTGGGCACTCATGCACACACACCTGGTATGAGTTTTAAACCACTGGGTCCAGAATGAGGATCACAGTCAACTATGTGAGTCCAGCAATGTAACCATTACACCATCTGTTGGTCTTGAGAGACAAATCCTAATATTATGAATATATACTATATTATAGAGAGAATATGAAATACTAATAAATTTTAACAAACTTATTTATTTTAGAAAGATTTTAATTTTAGGAGGCCACATGGTGGCACAGTAGTAAAATACGTCACTTTGCAAGGCAAAGATTATTGGTTCAAGTGTACAAACCTCCCAGAAAATACCAGACACATGTGTGCCTGTTGTAAGGGCTGGCTGAAAACAGAGGTGGACAATGGCATCAGGGCCCTGTTGCTGGCACTATATAGCATCTCTCTCTGTTTCCGTCTGTTCTCTCTCTCTCTCTTTGTCTCCTTCACTTGCAGAATAAATCCATAAACTTTTAGAAAAAGATTTTAATTTTACAAAGTTAGACCATTCAGTCTGCAGTGTGCTACATGTGATTATTATTTGCTGAAATATGAGGAGAGGAAGGACACACAAATATTCTATCCATTTGTAATTAAGATTTTCTTGTCAACAACCTTGAATGACTTTGACTGAAATGTCTCCATCTTCCAATTTAATTGAGAATCTGTGAAAACCTCTATACAGCCAAAGGAGTTAAAGATAATTTTACTACCACCAGTCAGTGTTGTTAATAAAGTTGGTATACATGACTACTGCTTAGAAAATTAATAAAAATTGTAATCATTACTTAGCATAATGCCCCCCACCCATTCCATGATTAAGCCTTTACTATTTGAACTATTTGCTACAATATGTGAAGTGTAGTATGGCAAGCATATTGGCACCTACATCACCTTGATGTGTGACACCTTCCATTGAATTAAGGGGAAGGGTTCAGAGGACACATCAGCAGTGGAGAACATTTTATCATTTTATCTGAGCACCTTAAAGAAAAAGACTAATTCTAAATTTTTAGGAATGCACCATCCTTTTAAACATATTTTTACTTGGTTAGAAAAATAGTATGCTTCTTGAAATTTGGGGTATTATCATTCAAACCTAGAAAACCCTGAATATCAGATAATACACTGTGAATTTCCACAGTTTTACTCAATTTTACCTCTAAGATGGAAAATGAAATGGAGAAAGGTATAAACACATGGTTGAATGGCCCTATTTATCTTACTACTACTGTAATTCAGACTAAACCCATTAGCAAGCATCCCTTGGTAGCAATGGATTTAAGGTCATTCATTTTATAATCAGACCTTATAAAAATGTGAAATTCACACAGCAGGATCAGGAGAGTGGAACAAGAATATCACCAGCAGGAAACGGAGCTCTGGGAAGAGTATTTGATTCAACACAGGATTTGAAGTTGAAAACATACTCACTCACTCAAGAAACAGCTGATGCATAACAAGAATATTTTCCCTGTAATCTCTATTTTTCACTCTTCTCTCTATGCCCTGGTTCTCTTTACATTTCTTTGATGATTTCCCCCTGGTTCGCACCTCTATCTCTTATCTCTTATCCTCTCAAAAAGACTGAAATTGGCAGGCTTACAGGGAAAGACATAATCTACCTTAGGTTGCCATTTAAAAGCTGCAAAATTCCAGGGTTTAAATTGTGTACAGAAAAGCAATCACACACATCAACTGGAAACGACCCCTCTCTGTGAGTGAATAGACCAGTGCAAACAGCATGCTCCACTTATTTGACCAGCAAGAGCTCTGTGAAAAGCAGAGATGACGCTGAAATACCCTGTTGTGTGCCCCTTGAAAGGGTGTTTACTCCTTTATAGAGAAATATTATATGTGTATGTATTATATATGTATAGGCATAGAGGATTAGAGAATTGGTGTGTTTCCACCCTCAAAACAAAACTCATTCTTTAGAATAAAGTGATCTGCATCTCAGAACATTTAAGTGTCTTTTCCACATTACCAGAGCTAC
The DNA here is from genome assembly GCF_000334495.1 of Tupaia belangeri chinensis. Classification (NCBI taxonomy): domain Eukaryota; kingdom Metazoa; phylum Chordata; class Mammalia; order Scandentia; family Tupaiidae; genus Tupaia; species Tupaia belangeri. The sequence continues at coordinate 1,526,917 of NW_006159463.1, forward strand.
TCTATTTAATTGGAAGTTTGTGGCTTCACTAAAGATTGACCATCATAGTATAATAAGGTAAATCAGTTCCAATGTGACTCAGTAATATGTATAGTCATTATTTATTATGTAATTACAAGAATAGTCTACATAATGTATAAAAGAACTTGAAATAAAATAAGATAAAAAAGATATTTGTAATCAATAAACAAAAAAGCTGCTTTTTACCTTCTATCATATAACCAATAAAGGACTAGAGATATTTTCCCAGATTTAGATAATCTATTTGACTTCATCTGCATTGAAAAATAGAGTTTGATATAAGGAAAATTTAGTTTCAAGAGACCTTGTGAGTGCCTTAAAGCAAGAACTCATCCACAAGAATAGAGACAATTGATTTGTCTCTTCGTTTAATTAAGCATTCTTTATTGAGTTATATATATGACTTTAATTGAAGTACAAAATATAGATGAAAGACAGCACAAATTATAATCGCATGACTACATAAATATTCCACATAAATAGCATGTAGATCAACAATTATATCCAACAAAGCAGAAGCCGGTAAATCAGTTCCAATGTGACTCAGTAATATGTATAGTCATTATTTATTATGTAATTACAAGAATAGTCTACATAATGTATAAAAGAACTTGAAATAAAATAAGATAAAAAAGATATTTGTAATCAATAAACAAAAAAGCTGCTTTTTACCTTCTATCATATAACCAATAAAGGACTAGAGATATTTTCCCAGATTTAGATAATCTATTTGACTTCATCTGCATTGAAAAATAGAGTTTGATATAAGGAAAATTTAGTTTCAAGAGACCTTGTGAGTGCCTTAAAGCAAGAACTCATCCACAAGAATAGAGACAATTGATTTGTCTCTTCGTTTAATTAAGCATTCTTTATTGAGTTATATATATGACTTTAATTGAAGTACAAAATATAGATGAAAGACAGCACAAATTATAATCGCATGACTACATAAATATTCCACATAAATAGCATGTAGATCAACAATTATATCCAACAAAGCAGAAGCCCTAGTTCCCAATTATTAAGCCTGCAGAGCTAATTAATACACTGATGTCTGATATTATACATTAGATTTTGGTATATTGAACAACATGTAAATTGAACTAGAGCATTTTGAGAAACTTGTTTTGTCCATTCACCATTATGTTTGCATGATCATTCAGTTCTGTAGAGCACATTGTTAATTCTTTTTTGTTTCTACAAGTCATTGCAAAAATGAGCCACAATTTAAGGATAAATTTTGGTCTATACTTCTGCTAATGGTTATGAGATAGGGTGGTCTTGAAAGACGTATTTCTAGGGACCAGCAGTTAGCATAATGGCTATGTTGCTGAACTCCCATGCAGGTGACGACGGTTTGAGTCCTGGACCTGGTGACTTAAACTCACGCCAGGCGCGTGTGCGTGAGTGCCCAAGATCCTGACTGGAGAATGGAGAATGGATTGTGGCATCGTTATCACCCCTGGGGGGTTGATTTCTCACTTTCTATCTCTCTGTCTCTCTCAGTCTTTCTGGCAAGTACACATGCCCTATAAGAAAAAAAAAAAACTCTAAAAAAAAAAAAAGACATATTTCTACATGCTTATTTTGCTAATTTTTTTCTGTTTAACTTTCTTCTGGTAATGTATATAGATTTGAACTTACAGCATTAATTTTCATCCATTCTTCTTTCATGTTAAAGGCATTGAAGGCTATATGTTTTTCTTTAATTTGAATCAATAATTTTAAAATACAATTTTTATTATTATTCAGTTTAACATATTTCCTACCTCCCAATGTGATTTTATATTTTCTCTTTTGGTTATTTTGAGGTATATATTCCATTGAAATCATTTGTAAATTTACATGTGTTTTGTCTCTTAATGATTGTTAGCTTAATCTCACTGTTACGGAAAATATTCTCTAATTAATTGTTTTCTTTTTTTTTTTTTTTTTTTTTTAGAGATTTTTTGCTATAGGGTGCGTAGGGCGCGTGTGTGTGTGCTTGTCAGAAAGAGGAAGAAAGACAGAGAGACAGAAAGCGAGAAATCACCCCCCACCCCCCGCAGGTGGGATGGCCACACTGCAATCCCTTCTCCTCTATTCTCTTCTTGGGATTCTGGGCACGCATGCACATGCACCTGGCATGAGTTTAAGCCACCAGTCCGGGACTTGAATCGCGGTCGACTACATGGGAGTCCAGCAACATAGCCATTATGCAACTCTTGATCCCCTCTAATTGATTTTTATACTTTGTCCTTTGTTGTGCATTTTTGTAAATGGTCCAGGTAAATTGAAAACAAAGCGTATTTTCTCATTTGATGCAATGTTAGCTGTATGCCAATCAGAACAAATTTCTTAATTGTGTTATCCAAATCTACATTAGTACTAATCTTATTGTCAATTTGATCAATCATTTCAAATTTTCACAACATGGATAGAAATAGATATATTTCTAGCTTTACTTTTATTAAATTTTAAATCTTTTGATGTCACTTGCATGTAAATTGTATCTACTAGTGGAATTATTCTTTTATCATTATGAAGTATCAGTGTATGATATTTTAAAAAGTACTACATTTTTCTTTCCATTAGTGCTTAATCATATGCAATTTTTATGTTTTACTTTCAACTTTTCAGCTGCACTCTACTTAGGGGGCATCTTTATACAAAGTATATGGTTAAATTATTCATTCAAAATGACAGTGTTTGCTTCATTATTTTCTAACAAAATACTAATAGCTGGATTCAATCTACCACTATTCTACTATTTGATTTTTTTGTCTGTTTGCTTGTTTGTTTTCATTTTCTTCTCTATTTTTTTTTTTGAGAGGTTGTTGCTACAGGGCGTGACTCACCAGAAAGACAGAGACAGAGAGATAGAAAGTGAGAAACCACCCCCCAGAGAGGATGGCCATGCCGCAACCCTTTCTCCTCCATTCTCCTTTTGGGGTCTTGGGCACATACACACACACACACACACACACACGCCCGGTGTGAGTTTAAGCCACCCGGTCCGGGACTCAAACCACAGTCGGCTACATGGGAGTTCAGTGACATAGCCATTATGCTAATTGCTGATCCCTCTCTTTAATTTTTTGTGTATATTTGATCACTGTACATCTTTACAGTATTTAGCATTTTTTCCCAGCATGAATACAATGCCTATTTGTATTATTATCAGCAGAAAACTTTTCATTTCTGTGTCTATTAAACGTGTTTGTTTGTTTGTTTTCTCTGATCCCCTCTGTTTCAGCCCTCTAATACCCCCCCCATACTGTCTGTAATATCTATAGTTGCCCTCCCTGCTATCATACCTCCTAGTCTTTCAGTTTCTGTTTTTCAGTATTTATTGAGCAGGGACATACATAGCCTGTCTTTCATAACCTGGATTGCTTCACTTGGCAATAAATCTTTCATATTCATCCAGTTTATATGAAAAGTCAGAGTCTCATTGTTTTTTTATGGCTGAGAAGTATTCCATAGAGTACATAGGTCACATTTATTTAATCCATTCATCTGTTCTTAGGCTTTTTCAGCTGATTTCATGTCTTGGCTATTGTAAATAATGTTGCAATAAACACGGGTGTGCAAGTGTTTTTCCAGCTATGGGTTTTTCTGTCATCTGGATAGATACCTAAGAGTAAAATTACTGGATCATATGGTAGTTCTATTTATAGATTTCTGAGGAAACTCCATATTGTTCTCCACAGTGGTTATACTAATTTACATTCTTATCAACAGTGCAGGAAGGTTACCTTAACACCACAACATAGCCAGCACTTACCATTCTTTGTTTTCTTTTTCAATTTTATCCATCCTGATTGGGGTTAAGTGATATCTCATATTGGTTTTGATTTGTATACCCCTTATAAGAAGAGAAGTTGAGCATGTTTTTATATGCCTTTTGGTCGTTCATATCTCTTCCTTGAAGAATTGTCATTTGCCTATCTTTGAATTGAATTGAACTGAATTTTGAATTGAATTGAATTGATTGGTGGGCTAGCTGCTTGAGTTCCCTGTATATCCTGGTTATCATTTCTTTATCAAGACATAGTTTACAAATATATTCTCCAACTTGGAAGGTTGTCTCCTCATTCTAATTATTGTTTCTTTCTTGTGCAGAAGCTGTTTAGCTTAATGTAATCTCACTTATTTATTTTGGGGACTCTTGTCTGTGCTTTGGGGGTCTTTTAGAAGTCTTAGCCTACTCCAATGTCTCCAAGAGTTTTCCCTGTGTTTTCCACAAGTACTTTTATATTTTGAGGTTTTATGTTTAGATCCTTGACTCATTATGAATTAATTTTCATTAATGGTGAGACATAGGTGGTCCGGTTTCATTTTTCTGCAGGTGGATATATAGTTTTTCTAGCACTATTTGCTGAAGAGTCTTTTTTCATACTGGATTGTCTTGTACCCTTTGTCGAAGGTAAGTTGGCTCTATGTTCTGGGGTTTATTTTTGGGTTCTCAGTTCTGTTCCATTGGTCTACCTGCTTGTTTTTTGTTTGTTTGTTTTTGGTTTTGTTTTATTTTGTTCTTGCCAACACCATGCTTTTTGCATTACCACAACTTTGCAATATATTTGAAGTCAGGAAGTAAAATGCCTCCTAGTTTTCTTCTTTTTTCACAGTATTGGTTTGGTGATACAGGGCTTCTTATGATTCCAGAAAAATTTTATGATCACTTTTTCTATTTTTGTGAGGAATATCTCTGGTAATTTAATTGGAGTTTCATTTAATCCGTAGATTAATTTGGATAGGATTGATATCTTGATTATGTAAATTTTTCCAATCCAGAAGCATAGATTTTTTTTTCACTTTTTTTATCCTTTTCATTTTTTTTAAAGTTTCAGAGTTCTCCTTGTAGAGTTCTCTTATTTCTTTGAACAGGTTTATTCCTATATATCTGATTGGTTTTGTGGCTTTTGTAAATGGATCACTTTCTTCAATTCTATCTCAGTTTGTTCATTGTTAGTGTATAAAAATGCTATGGATTTTTGTATGTTGATATTCTATCCTGCCACTTTACTATATTCATGTATCACTTTCAGGAGGTTTGGGTGGATACTCTTGGATTTTTCTGTGGATTGGGTTGTTCGAAAAGTCATGATGCATTTTTCTTTTTTTGAGAGATTTTCACTGTAGGGTGCGTGCGCTCGCCAGACAGACAGAGAGAGACATAGAGACAGAAAGCGAGAAATCACCCCCCAGGGGGGATGGTCACACCGCAATCCCCTCTCCTCCATTCTCCTCTCGGGATCTTGGGCACACACGCACACGCGCCCGGCGTGAGATTTTTAAGCCACGGGTCCGGGACACGAACTGCGGTCGACTACGTGGGAATCCAGCAACATAGCCATTATGCTAACTGCTGGTTCCCAAGTCATGATGCATTTTTGTACAGAGCAATAGAAAAAATATATCACGACTTTTCCAACAACCCAATATCAGATCTGCAAGTAAAGATACTTTTTACTTCTCTTTTTCTATTTGAATGCTGTTTATTTTATTCTGTTGTCTGATTGCATTGGCTAGAATGTCCAGTACTATATTAAAAAGGAGGGAGAAAGTTGGGCAGCATCATCTTCCAGTTTTTATTGGAAAAGCTTTCAGTTTTTCCTCATTAAGTATGATACTAGCTATGGGTTTGTTATCTATGGCTTTTATTGTGTTGAGGACTGTCTCTTCTATGTTAGTTTTGCTGAGAGTCTTAATTGTGAAGGAATGATGTATTTTTTGATTTAGTAACTTTTCCACATCAGTTAATATGATCAGATAGTTTTTATCTTTCCTTCTCTTAATGTGAGGTGTTCTATTGATTGTTTACCTATGTTAAACCATCCTTGTATCCCTGAATTAATGCCTACCTGGTCATGGTGTATAATCTGTTTAATGTGTTGTTGGAGACAATTTAGTAGTATCTTCTTGAGAATTTTTGCATCTGTATTCATCAGGGATATTGTCCTGTAGTTTTCTTTTTTGGTTATATCCTTGTCTATGTTTGGATTGAAGGTGATAAAGATTTCATAGAATGAATTTTGGAGGGTACTGTCCTTTTAAACTTTTAGAAATAGCTTGCAGAAAATCTGGGTTAGTTCTTTAAAAGTTTTGCAGAATTCATAAGTGGAGCCATTAGACTTGGTGTTTTTTTATTGGGAGACTATTACTGATTCAAGCTTGTTGTTTGTTATTGGCTTATTCAGACTTTCTATTTTTTCCTGGTTCAATATTGGTGACATTTCTGTGAATTTTTTCATGTTTATTCTTGTTTATGGGTCACTATGGTCTTTGTTTTTTTTTACATTTCTTCTGCCTCTGCACTGGATTTTGGTCATCTGATGCAGTATTTACTTTTTTTTTATTTCTTGGAGAATAGTATTGGAGAAGGGGATTAGATCCTAGGCATGATTCTATGATTCTATTAAAGAGTCGTGTCTCCCAGAATAGAACAGAAAAAATTTATATAGGTACCTACAAGTGCTTGGCTCCTCTGCCAAACTTTAAACTTCTGTTGAGCTCAGGATAAGCTGTGAGTATATGACTTACGGAAGATGACCAAGTCGCAGGCTACTGCAGTGTGTTCTTATGGCAAACCTGGGGTGTAGAGTGGTATGTATGAGGAGAGAAACATTGGGACTGGAGCCAAAGTCTTCTTGCAGGACTTTGAGAATCCAGAAGGGAGGTTGCAGGGCAATGCAGATGATGTTCCCTGGACCCCAAATGCAAACCCAAGGGGTGGGACCATTCTCACAAGAGGTCGGTTGGGTTCGGAGCCAGTGGATGATTCAGTCCAAAAAGCAGGCTGCATGGCAGCACAGTCGATGGGCCCTGAGTACTGATTTCTATTTCATATAGTCCCTTTTATTCTTTTTTTGGTTGCTTGTTTTTACTTTATTTTATTTTACTTTTTAGTTTTGCTTTGGAGTCACATCTACTTGCCAGAGAGAAACAAAGAAACACAGAGAGGAGAGAGGGAAATTGAGAAAGCACCTCTCAGGGGGGATGCTCACACTGCAATTCCTTCTCTATTTTCCTCTCAGGATTTTTGGCACACACACACACACACACACACACACACACACACACACACACACATCTGGTGTATTTTTCAAGCTACCAGGTCCTGGACTCAAACTATACATTCAGCCATGTTGAATCCAGCTGCCTTAACACCAGTTACCATGTCACCAGCTGACTCTATCTTATTTTAGATTAAATAAATTGTATTTTAACTTTTTATATCATAATAGTAGAATTGGCTTTTTGGTGTACACATCTGTACAATTTAACACATAATAATTTTTGTAAATATTTCCACAAGCAAAATGCAGAACAATATTATCACTCCATAAAATATCTTCATGCCATCCCTTTATAGTACCACACATTCTTTTTCTCAATTCCTACCAATAACCTTTAATATTTTTGTCTCTCTCAGTTTGTCTTTCTCTTTCATAAAATGTAGACTATGTCATGTAGGTGGAATTTTACAATTTGTACTCTTTTTAGGCTGACTTCTTTTACTCTGTGTAATCTTTTCACAATACATTCAACTTTGTGTACCAGTAGTTCATCTCTTTTCAGTACTGAATAGTATTGGATTGAATGGGCTATCACATTTGTTTATCCTTTCAGTCACTGAAGAACATCTGGTTTATTTCCAATTTGGGGAGCTCTTGAATATTTACTCAAACATTCATGTACTAGTTTTCAATGAACATAATTTTTTTGTTTCTCTAGGATAATCATTGGGTCATATGGTAATTTTAATTAGATTTTGTTTACAAGAAAATGTCAAATTATTTTCAAAAATGGTTGCACATTTTTTTATCCATGCCAGCAACGCTAAAGAAATTCAGTTGGTCCACATGCTTGCAATTATTTAGTAAGGTCAGCATTTTGATTTTAGCATGCTAATATGAGTTATATCTCATTGTGATTTTAATTTTCATATTCCTTATGACTAATACAAACCAAATTTTGTATGCTTATTTGCTATTCATATGTCCTCTTTGGTGCAGTATGTTTCTTTGGCCCATTTTTAATTTTATTGTGTTTTCTTAATGTATAGGCTTGAACACTAATTATTTATATTGTTGATGCAATTCATTGTTACAACTTGATCTAAAATATTTTTCACCTATTTTAATCTTATCTTTTCATTCTCATAATAAGCACACATTCCATGTTCTTTCTTTCCCTTTTTTCCCCCTAGGTTACCAGCAAGAGTGTATCCTCACCAGAGAGATAGAAAGAGAAAAGAAAAAGCACCACTCCCCTCAATGGGGCATAATCATTCTGTAATCCCTTCTCCTCCATTGTCCATTCAATTTGGATTTGGGGCACATGTGCACAGACACCTGACATATTTTTAAGCCTCTATCAATTTTTGATTAAAATTATATTATGTTTACCACAGGACAAATTCTCTAAGAAGCGAGTTTTGAGAATAAAATGTATTTGCGTAAAATATATTGGGAAATGTTCACTGGATCAAGACATTCAGGGGGTTAAAGTTGGAAAAATAGCAAGAACACTGCCTTAAAGGTAACTGGACCTGTCAAGCTATCCCCAATTTGACCACAGGAATAATTCTTTGTAATCCCTATATTGACCATCATTGAGAGAAAGATGCCTCTGGGAAACCAGATGAAGTGAAGGTAGTATATAATTCACTAACGTAGCTCTCTTCAGCCAAGGACAATTTTCCAGTAATTGAAATTCTCAAAGTTGTCAGCTGTCATGGTTTATAGCCACTGAGGGAATTTTCGGATTCAGTCTTGAGGATATTGATGATTTGGGCAGTGCCCTGTTCATCATATGTCTATTTTGTTTCAATAAGCTGAGAACTTGGTATATCGTTTATTTTTGAAAGTCACTTATCTTCTCCTGAGATGTTCTTAAGTGATTTGAAGGGCCATTTCCTAACTTCTAAATTTTCTGTTATGTATTTTTTGAACTTTTTGAGTAAATCTAATTTTCTTGTGCTTTATTTTTATATAATCTTCATTGTTTTGATATTTGTTCTACTTCTAAAAAATAATTATTTTATTTAACTTTATTTATTTATTTATTTTAATTTGATCAGAGAGGGACAGAACAAGAAAGAAAAAGAGAGAGAGAGAGAGTAAGAAAACAAGCTGCCAAGTCTAGGACTTGAACCATGGTTGGCCATGATGTGTTTCTCCAGCTACTGGGTCTGGGACTTAAACTGTGCAATCAGTCATGTGGGATCCAATAGTCTTCCACATCATCTGCTGTCCCTCTTTCTATCTTTCTGCCTTTTTCTTTCTTTTTTTTCTTTCTTTCTTTTTTCTTTTTCATCCATTCCTTCTTTTATAAAGTTTCTTTATTCCATCAGAGAGAGAGAGACAACAAAAGAGAGACAGAGAGGAAGGTACTCTATTGCACAGGACAATGGAGTTGTCATGTTGCCATTGATCTCAATCTCAGCCCATTCAGATCTCCGACTCAGGTACACAAACTTGCATGCTCAGGGTGGCCTGAGATGAAAATTTTTCCCAATAGGTCCAGTGTGTTGCTACTGAACCAACTCCTGGCCCTTGTGTTTTTTTAAATTAAAAAAAATACATTTTTTGTTCAATATCTGCACCTTCTTTCGTATTTCTGGTGTGTTGATCAAAGAGTTAAAGATATTTTGATTGGCTTCCTGAATCATCCATGTTTCTGCAAGATTTATGTTTTGTTAATTTTAATCTTTTTTCATGTACCAGTCTTGATTGTAACATGTGTCCACCCACTGGTGCTAGTGCACATTAAAGAAAATTCTTTAAAAGGAAATTGGTAAGTTTATGTTAAATATCAGGAGTTAAAGAGTAGCTGGTCTCAGCAAAGTGACTGGGCAGCTAATTGCTTTTATTGTTAAGGGAAGTCCTGAATAGCAATGGTTTGACAAACTTTTTGAGGGGCAATTCAGATTTTTCTGGGGGAGCCAAAGGAGAGATACCAATCTATTCCTAGGTGTATGTGTATCAGTTCATGTGCACAAACACATGTGCAACTTCCCTGTTGGAACTGTAGACTGATGTAGCATGTGGAAAGTGGAGCCTCCATGAACAATGCACAGATTTCCCCACTTTTTCTGCTGTTCTATCAACTGAATTGACATGAGAAATACTCTTTTATGTCCTACCTAAGGAGCATTGAAAAAGGACCTGAAGGTTCTAGGTGCTTATTACACAGCTTTTACTCTATTTTTTTGCCAGATATTTTGCCTACCCCATTATTTATGTATCTTCGGCCTTCTGGCCATACAAGTTCTAGAATAAATTTTGAGGAGTAATTCATTTCTCCTTGCTTGTATTCATCCTCCCCAAACTGGTAAGCATCATTAATCCATTATTGTCTTTCTCTTAAAGTCTGTCCTCATAATTTTTTTTTTATCTTTTGATGTAATCTTAGTAGGTTTTCAGAAAGATGTGAAAATATGTCCATGGGTTCAAATGTTAATATGAAACCTTGTCAATATTTTAAAAAGTTCCACTGGTGGTTCTTGTACAGCTCTATTTTATTATCAATGTTCTCTTTAAATCCAACTTACATACATCGTTAGTATATCAAAGAAGATACACTTGGTGGCAATGGGTGAAGAACTAAGTATATTCACATCACCAGGACTTAGAAATGGTAAAATCTGGAGAATTATTAATGCTGCACTTGGAAATAATTTAAAAGTGTTGATGGAATGGTATGGTTATTATATGGGAAACTGGAGTTTTGTTTTTTAATACATTAATATTGCAACTCATTGATAGAAAACTCAATGGGAAATTATAGCAGAAAGTTTTATTTTGAATAGACCTATAAGAGGCATAAATTTAAAAAGTCAATTTCTTTTTATAGACTTATAGTACATACTGCCATAAATATATGTTTGTTGACTGGGTCTGACAGGTGGCATGGTGATTAAGGGTGTTGGACTCCCACATGACTGACCACAGTTCGAGTTCTAGACCTGACAGCTTGCTTTCCCACTTTATCTCTCACTCTCTCTCTCTCACTGTCTTCTCTGCTCAAATTAAAATAAATAAATAAAGTTAAGTAAAATAATTCTTTTTTATTTTCTTTTATACATTCAATCACGTTATTTAGCTTACAAAGTGAATATTTCAACATGTGAACATTTCTCCCTAGTCCAGTTGATAAAACTATAAAATTATCTTCACCATATAAAACCACATTTCTTTGTCCCATTAATGCTTTACCTCTCTATTTTTCTTCTAAATGTCCTTCTTCAGACTCTACTCTTTCACACACACTATATCTGGTATTCACATCCATTTACTGTGTTTCTATATCCTTTAGTCAATCAGTTTCAGTCATAGAGTGTGGACACTCAGTATATATTAAGTGGGGACATACAATGTCTCTTCTTCATAGCCTAGCTTGGTTCACTCAGCAGTAAATCTTCCATATCCTTCCACTTTTTGTCAAAAGCCAGGGTTTTGTTGTTTTTTATGGCTGAATAGTATTCCATAGAGTATATGTGCCACAGTTTTTCAATCCATTCACCCATTTGTGGGCATTTGGGTTGGTTCCATGTCTTAGCAATAATTCTTAAAAAAATGCTTCCTGACATTCTGAATTGAAATGTGTGTGTGTGTGTGTGTGTGTGTGTGTGTATGTGTGTGTGTGTGTGTGTGTGTGTGTGTATTCAGGATATCTGAACTTTCAATGGTGTAATGTTTGAAAACTAAAATTTCATTTAAGATCAAATTTGGGGACTAGTAGTTAGCGTAATGGCTATGTCGCTGGACTCTCATGTAGTCAACCATGGCTCGAGTCCTGGACCCGGTGACTTAAACTCACACCAGGCGCGTGTGCATGCGTGCCCAAGATCCCAAGAGGAGAATGAGGGAGAAGAGATTGTGGCGTGGCCATCCCCGCTGGGGGGTGATTTCTCTTTTTCTGTCTCTCTGTCTCTCTCTGTCTGTCTGGTGAGCACACGTGCCCTATAGAAAAAATCTCTCCATAAAAAGAAAAAAAAATAGATTAAATTTGATGGTATTATCTAAGCAGTATAAGTGAAAAGAGAATTTGTTAAAAAGTATGTTCTCCATAAGAAAATGAAGGATTTAGTTGCTTAAAATATGTTTTTCATCCTTGTTTGTTTTTAGGCTTTTCATTTTATTTGGTCTATATAAATAGTAAGAGCATCACATGAAATATATTTGTATATGTGAAAATGTATTTAGTACAATCTAAGAAATATTAGGGACAAATAATTCTCTACAATATATCTAAATGAAAGGAATGCTAAAGTATCTGTCACTTTGTGTCCTTGAACATGATATTGTCCTTTATACAGTGATGAATGTGGCTAAAAGTAAATACATTTAAAATTTTTGTCATGTATCTTTGGTCATAATTTATGCAAATTTATCCAAAGAGTCTGAATGACTAATTTGTATACATAATCTGAATAGTTCATTTCCTGGTATATAAATATAAAAACATATTTTGACAAACACACAAAAAAATCAGTGTGCATATTTTTGCACTACAACGATTTAGAAAGACTAAGTAAAATAATGAAATGAAAGTGAGAGATTTCTAAGTTTTGTTGTTTCTAATTTGCCAAAGGATGGCAATTAGACAGTGAGCTTCATAAACAGAGAGATAAAGAGAGAGAAATTGACAAAGTATCCACCAAGGGGCATGGTCATTCCACATCCATTTTCCTCCACTGCTCTTTTTGAAATTTTGGGCATATATGCACTGGCTTTTTACCAGCCTGCTAGATTCAGAACTTGAACGTGTTGTTAGATATGTGGAATCCAGCCTCCTTACTCACCATACCACAGGCTGGCCCAGTTTCTAAGTTGGCGTAATGGCTATGTCTCTGGACTCCCATGTAGTCAACCGCGGTTCAAGTCTCAGACCTGGTAGTTTGAACTCACTCCAGGTGACTGGGCGTGCATGCCCAAGATCCCAAGAGGAGAATGGAGGAGAAGGGGTTGCAGCATGACCATCACCCCTGGGGAATGATTTCCCACCTTCTGTCTCTCTGTCTCTCTCTGTGTTTCTGGTGAGCGCATATGCCCTATAGCAAAAACCTCTCAAAAAAGAATTTCATTTATTTATTTAATTTATATTTAATCACTATACATCTTAACAGTATGCAATATAGTTTTTCAATGCATGCATGCATTTCATGTCAGTCTAGACAAGAATATTATCATATACATCATCCTCAACTGATAATGCCCCATTGTTGTGTCTGTTACATGATTTTCCCTAAGTCCCTCCATCCCATGCCCCGCTATCCACTCCCTCTGATAAAGTTTCTGTTATCTACACTTGTTGTACTTATATTTTCTCATCCTTCAGTTTCTGTTACAAAATGCAGGTTTTCAGTGTACATTGAATTGTACACAGTATGGAGGTTCCTCAAAACTCCCTATGGTGGGACCAGCAGTTAGCGTAATGACTATGTCGCTGGACTTCTACGCAGTCAACTGCAGTACGAGTCCCAGACCTGGAGGCTTAATCTCATGCCAGGCGCATGTGTGTGTGTGTGCCCAAGATCCCAAGAGGAGAATGGAGGAGAAGGGATTGCAGCGTGGCCATCCCCCCTGGCGGGTGATTTCCTGCTTTCTGTCTCTCTGTCTCTCTCTGTTTGTCTGGTGAGCGTACGTGCCCTATAGCAAAAACCTCTCAAAAAAAAATAAATAAATAAAACCTCCCTATGGTAACATGAAATATATTTAATATACGTGAAATATATTTATATATTCTAAGAAATATTAGGGACAAATAATTCTTCACAATATATGTACATGATAGGAGTACTAAATTATCTTTCATTTTGTGTCCTTGAACATCGCATTGTCCTTTATATAGAGATGAATGTGGTTAAAAAGAAATACGTCTCAAATTTTTGTCATATATTTTCTGTCATGACAGAAGGAACTATTATAGGGACTTATAACAGTCATAAGTCTATAATATTATATGACACTCGTAAGTCCCTATAATACCACTCATTGTTATTTATCCAAAGATAGAAAAACACTGTCAGAAAGATATTTGTACATCCATGTTTATTGCAGCACTATTCACAATTACTAAGACATGGAATCAATATAAATGAGCAAGAATGCAAGACTGGATTGAAAAGTTGTGGCACATATACCCTATGGAATCCCACTCAGTCATTAAAGAAAAAAACAATGAAATGAGACCCTGACATTGATACAGATTGGATGGATATAGAAGATTTAATGCTAAGTGAAGCAAGTCAGTTTAGAAATATTAATTGAAATTTGTCCTAGTGCTACTAGAGTCATTTTTAAAAATAGATGATTAAGTAATGAAATTCTGGAAGGGAAGAATTTTTCTGGGTCAGACACATGGATTTGATTGCATTATTTGTGTTCTATTATTCATCAATATCTGAATGTTTTCTGGTAGCACCTTTACCAAACTTAGTTTCTATCCAAAAAAATAAAAGTTAGAAAGTCAGGGTGGTAGGTGGCATGGGAGTCAATGGCACTAGACTCCCACATGGCTGATAGCTGTTCGAATCCTGGACCTAATGACTTGCTTTGTCATTTTCTCTCTCTCTCTTGCACTACTGCTCTCTGGTCAAAATAAAATAAGTAAATAAAGAAAGAAAATTTAAAAATAAAAGGTTATTTTTAAAAATTCCCAATTAAAAAAAAAGAGTTAGAAAGTCTAAGAGTATTTCATACAAAATATGTATGGTTATGGTTATTTGAAGGATTAACAATCAGCTAAAACAATCAGAAAAGATAGTCAAAATATTAAAGGCCAAGATCACACAGAGAGAAGAATCAGAGAAATGAGCATAAGAGCTATATCCCTTTCAGGATAATTAGCACATTTTGATGTAAATTAAAGCATCAAGCTTCTGTCAAAAGGGGAAGATACCAAAAAAGGTTGAATCAATGTCACAAGGTTGAAGAAACAGTTAGATTGGGGAAATTCAAAGAAGTCCAAGGATTCAGGAATGTGGACTTAAGGTGGTTTTCAAATATGGGCCACATATACAATACCAAAAATGAACAAACAAAAACGATAAGATTTCTTAACACTAACAGCTAGGAAAGAGCACAAGCGTGTCTCTAAAATTCTTAGGCAAAAATTATTATCATTTTAACAATTTATATGAAGTGTATGTAACAATCAATTGTAAGAGGAGAGTAAATATGTCATTGAATCAAGATGAATTGGCACAGCAATAAAATGTGATGCTTTTAAGGCTGATACACATGAGAGAGTTTCAGGTTCATGTGCAGAGACTCCTGGAAGAAGTTTATGGAAAGATAGGTAGATTAAATAGGTATGTTTTTCTAAGCTATTGTGTCTGTGATTTTTAGAAAATATGTTCATTATAATGCCTTCCAAAATGATTGCATTTGGAAACCTTTGCTACATAAAAAATTAGTAAGTGTTCCCTCATTACTTCAGTTATCCCACATGGCATGAGGAGAATGTGTCCGTTTCACCAAACATGACTAATTTATTTTGCCCTGCTGTAGAGCTATCTATAATCAGCAGAGAAGTCACGGGTTCCAAGGTGAGGGCATCGCACATACTTCCTCAACATCATCTCTCCTGACTTCAAAATGAAAACATACCACTTTAGATATTTCAAAGCAGGATTTCATCTTTTCGTTTCCCTGAGTTGCTGCTGCTTCACCAATTAATGGAGCAAATAGGTTCTTATGTGAGTGGTGGTAGACGGAGAATCGCAGCAGTTATTGACCACCGTGCCCTTAGCGACTACCACTGCATCTGGGTTATTAGAGAAAATTAGAGGTGGGGAGCATCCTGAAACACTCCCTGCTGAAAAACCTGTAGACACAGACACATTTGAACTTTTGACTTCGGAAGTTATAATGCGTTCCCTCTGTTTAATGGGCTTGAAGTTTTAATCCAGCAGAGATGTAGCAGCATCCTGTGGTCAGCTGAATGGACTCACACAGCATACTTTGCGCAAGAAATCGTTTTATTTCTCTCAAGTAGTTTTTCTCCACTTAAGAGGAAACAATCAAAACTGAAGAAATCAGTTTCTATTAAAGAATATTAACACGTAAAACAGACATTTGTACACCTTTGCTCATTTTATTTTCTGTCTATATAATTTGAAAAACAGAAAGATTTCCTTGTTTTTTTTTTGTTTATTTAAAAAAAAATGGAATCTTTTTCAGAATTCAAAGCTTGAAAGCCAAACAATTACATTACATCTTCTTTCTGTGTGGAGCCATTATTATATACTTTATATAAACTATTTTGTTATTTTGTTTATTGTCTCCCGATGTGAATGTGAAGTTTTATGAGAGACACAGATAAATGTAAACTTGCTGGCCCTTTTGAATTATGATGTATGATTGTTTTATGAAAAAATGGGAGGGGGACCAGCATGTAGCGTAATGGCTATGTCTACTGCGGTTTGAGTCCCAGAGCCGATGGCTTAAAACTCATGTGTGTGCGTGCCCAGGATCCTGAGAGAACGGAGGAGAAGGGATTGCAGCATGGCCATCTCCCCTGGGGGGTAATTTCTCACTTTCTATCTCTCTGTCTCTCTCTGTCTGGTGACTGCATGCACCCTATGGTAAAAACCTCTCAACCTTTCCTGCAGAAAATGTGAGGGAAAGGAAATGTAAAGAAGTTAGAGTAATGCCACTCCATTATTACTTATTTAGAGCTGTTGAGAAATAGCATTTACTTAGTTATATTAAACCAAAAATTGCACATAATATAGTCACGTGTTGCTTACTGGTGAGGATATCTTCCAAGAAATGTGTTTTTAGATTTCCCTTACACACACTTATATGATCTAGCCTACTATGCACTATATCTTGTAGCCTATTGCTCCCAGATTACAAACCCATACAACACTGTATACTGTAGGCAGCTGTAACCCAGTGATAAGTACTTGTGAATCTAAGCATATCCAGACATTAAAAATAGAGTATAAGAGATTTCTAAAATAGATACATCTGTGTAGGGCACTTAACATAAGTAGATCTTGCAGGACTGGAAGTCACTCAAAGTGAATCAGTGAGTGAATGGGAAGGCCTAGAACATGACTGCATATTACTGTAGACTTTATAAACACTGAACATTTAGCCTACACTAAATTTATAAAAATAAATTTTTAATATTAAATTAACCCTTATAGGGGCTGACTCGTGGCATGGTGGTTAAGGGCTCTGGACTCCCACATGGCCAACAGTGGTTTGAGTCCCGGACCTGGTGGCTTGCTTTCTCATTTTCTCTCTCTCTCTCCCACTCTTTGTCTGTCTCTCTGAACATTTAGCCTACACTAAATTTATAAAAATAAATTTTTAATATTAAATTAACCCTTATAGGGGCTGACTCGTGGCATGGTGGTTAAGGGCTCTGGACTCCCACATGGCCAACAGTGGTTTGAGTCCCGGACCTGGTGGCTTGCTTTCTCATTTTCTCTCTCTCTCTCACACTCTTGCTCTGTCCCTCACTGGCCAAATTAAAATAAGTAAATAAATAAATAAAAGTTCAATAAAATTTAAAAATTTTATATTTTTACTTTATAAGCTTTTTACATTTAACTTTTGGATCTTATAATAACACTTAAAGCACACATGCATTGCATAGTCATAGAAAATACTTTTTTATATCTCTATTTTATGTTGCTTTTCTATTTTAAAAATTTTGATTTCATTTCTGTTCTTTGTAAGTTTGCTAATAACTAAGATGCAAGTGTACATTAGCCAAGGCCTATACAAGGTGAAAGTTATCAGTATCGCTGTCTTTCACCTCTGTATCTTGCCACACTAGGAGAGCCATGAAGAACAAAAAAGAATAAATAAAACAAATTAATCCATGCATAAAAGAAGATGATTCAATCACAAGATGGGGATAAACAGATGTCTGGGGCTGCTGAGAAAACAAGAGGGCACATATTGTCGGATAGTAAACTTTTCTTGTTACTAAGTAGAATGAGTACATCCTAAAGTAACAAGAAGAAGTTCAGTATAGTAAGTACAGAAACCAGTAACATAGTCTTTTATAATAAGTATTATGCATTGTACATAATTGTACGAGGTTACTTTTTTAGGACGGAAGCAGTAGGTTTTTTTACACCAACATCACCACAGATGGCTGAGATTTGTGATACAACAGCTACAACGTTGCTAAGTGGTAGGAATTTTTCAAATGTATTATAATTTTATGGGGCCATCATCATTCAGGTTGTCTATCATTGACTGAACCTTTGTTGCATAGTGCAAGACTGTATTTACATATTCTCTCCATTAGTTTAAGTTAAATGTTTCTGCCAAATAAATATTGACAGATAAATTAGTAGTACATTCTAATTTTTGCCCCGTATTTTAACTTAATTAATATAAGGGAACAAAAGAACACTAAAAATGTTAGTCTAGAATACAAACTTATTTTTATTTCCTCTTGAGATAGGCATTTGCAGTTTATTTCCTATTTATATAAACAAGTATGCCTCAGATGCACTTCTCTCTCTACTAAGTATGCCTTCTTTGATTTATTCAGTAAATCATGGACTATTTACCTATTAGGAGACAGGAACTTTAGTCTCTGTACTTAGATTAGGATTCAAATCTAATATCAACTTCAGCATGTTCATATAGCATCCAATTAATTGTGAGAAATCTATGTATCTTTCTAAAATACATATTCTTTGTTTTAATTCATTGAACTTCCGAGGATGCGATACTGGTGTTTTGAACTGTTAAAATTTATTAAAAGCTTTTTACTCACATAAAATAAGCAAAATTGAATAAATAATATATAACCACTTCAGGAGGAGAGAAACTATCCCTATCAAAACAGCCAGATGAAACACAGCTTCTTTCTTAATTCACATGTTGTTAGTTATGCCACTTGCCATTGGTTAAAGTGAGTTACTAAGCAAACGCATATTTAAAGGGAGGTAAATTAGACCTCCATTTTGATAGAAATGGAACCAATCAATTTACTAAATATCTTTAAGTAATCACGGTTCATTTTTCTGACCACAAATTATTTATATTTCTCCCACTTGCTTCATATACTCAAGCCCTCCAATGATCTTTAGAAGAAAGCTCTTTTAAGATATTGCAATCAAGAATACAAACTTCTTCATATTTCTTCATGACATAGGCATTTCAGCATTTTTCCATTTTATGTAAATTATATACCTCAAGCACCCTCATGTCTCTGCCAAGCATACATAGATTGATTTAGTCAGCAAATAATCCCTGACTATTTGTCTATTGAATCATTGCTCTCAGGTCATAGCTTCAGGATTCAGCCATCTAATTCATACTCAGATGAGACTTCTGGGTTCAATATTTTGGGTACTGTTCTTTGAGTAGCATTTTTGTTTTAGGGTTTTTGACATAGGATGTGAGCACTCACCAGAGAGAGAGACAAAGAGAAAGTGAGAAATCACCCCCCTGGGGAGATGACCACGTTGAAATCTCTTCTCTATTTTCTTCTTGGGATTTTAGGCACACATGTGATATGCAAGTTGCTGGGTCTGGGGCTTAAACCACAGTGGATCAGGTAGGAGTCCAGCACCTTGACCACTACACTACCTGCTGGCCAAAGTACCATTCCTCCTAATCTGAAGTACTGTCAAGTTATGTACCTCTGATGATTTCCACACTAATAGTGAGATAGACATACAGTAACCATTAGGACACTTATTCTAATGGGCTGGGAAGAGGAAAGTGACACAAGGCAGTCACTTCTCAGCAGCAATTCTGAAATGTGGCTGGGCACATGTTGGCAATGTCTTAGAGCTCACTGTTGTCTATTAATGTTTTCCATGAATCTAGGCTCCTTTCTCTGGGAACTGGGTTCTAGCCTTGAATGTAGCCTTAATTTAACATAAATAGTAAGCCCAGTTTTCAACTGAGTGATTTTTTCGTCCTCTTTCATGTTTATAGTAGTTTGGGGGTCCAAATTATTTTTGTCCAAGCAATGGTGTTCCCACTTTTGTGGCAATGAAAGAATTTTTTTACAAAAAGAATTACAAATTTCTTTAAAATTCTGTGTTTTCTGTTAAATTCTATTGCAGTTTCTCCCATTATGCCATAGTGTGATTTTTAGAAATCATATGCTTATGAATTAGCGGAGACATACACGATACACCTTACTGTCTGCTATCTACTTAAAAGGTTTAGGAAACATCATCTTGATTTTGCATATGTTGAACTATCCTTGCATCTCTGGAAAAAACCTATCTAGTTGGAAACATCATCTTGAATTTTTCTAAGATATTAACTAAGAGCTTTAGAGTCAGACCTTTAGCTTTATCTTTCTGGCAGGAACTGGATGTGCTCTGCACACTATTTCTTAATTTGAGGATCATATGCTATCTGGAGAGATAAGGAAGAAGAAATGCCTTTAGTTTTTAGTCCATTCAGGTATTGGTTTTGTTATATAGAAAGTTTATATTTTAGTTTTGTTCTCGATAAAGCAATCCTGCCAAGGTTAATAGATTAGCATTATATTATCTCCCCAAAGATATTAATACACCATTTCTTCTATCAAGTAACTTATTGTGACACTTAAATATAGACTTTCATGTACCTACATTTATAATTTTCCTTATCTCCATTTTAAGTTTGTTTTCTTTTGTATACTTAGTTTATTTTTGCAGGTTATTAGTTTCCTGAAACATTTTGTACACTAAAATGAAAATTCAGAGGTAAATAAAGCTATACCTGCTTTGTTCTGATTTACGTAGAAAATCCTAATCTTGGGAGAGATGGCTCCTTGACCACTATGCCATCAGATCTTATTTAAGACTCTCTTCTGGTTCTCCCTTAGACAGGAAAATACCCTCTGGGTCCTCCAGGACAATCACCTTGTGCATTTACCAAGTTAACCTCTGAGTACTAGTCCATGTGTAATGCATGAGCCAAGCAATTTACAAATAAGAAAGTGACATGCAAGATTAGCTTATATTGCAGAAAACATCTATGTTAAAAACAACTTGAAGCTGAGCATCAGTAGCTACCAACTAACTTATATAACTAGGAACTTTGCAGTATTTGCAATAGGACAGACTAAATAAAGAAGCTGTACAATTGTAAATAATATTTTTATTTTGCTTCATTTCCTGATATACCTGATAAAACCCTTTCCCCTGTGTTTCCTCAGACAGTCCCTGAACAACTGCTGGTTTGGACCTGCCTAATTAATATATTGTTGTTTACTCAAATAAGTACTTCACATTTTTATTAAACCTAGGGTTAACAGGTGCCATAGTAGTTAAGGCTCTGGACTCCCACATGGCTGACCATGATTTGAGCAGAAAAATAAGGCTCACTGTGTAAGCTTAGAGTAAAGAAAAATACCAAAATAAATGCTGATAGAGTTCAACCAGGAACTGCATAGGATGGTGTTTTGCACTCTGAGTCTTCCTATTTCTCTATAGTAAAGTGTATGCATCAGATACCATTAAGTATTCAGTTCAATGAACTTCCATTTCCTTCCTTACATAGCAATAAAACAAAACAAACTTCAAAAAAAGAAAGGAGAAAGAAAGAAAAGGAAGAAAGAAAGAGAAAAAGAAATGAAAACATGCCGGGTGCATGTGTGCATGCCCAAAATCCCCGGAGGAGAAGGGAGTGCAGTGTGGCCATCTTGGCTGGGGGTGAGTTCTCACTTTCCCTCTCACTGTCTCTCTCTGGCAAGCATGCACATTCTGTAGCAAAAATCTGTAAAAAAACTTTTTGTTTTTGAATTTAACCTTAGCTCGCTTTTCAGAAGTAAGTTTTCCATGTGTCAGTTTTGATTCTCCAGGACACAGATAAGACTGAATCAAAGTGCCAATGGCTTATCAAGGGTTACTGTCAAACACAAAGTGTGGAGAAAATAGAAGACAGGCGAGCCTCTTACTATGCTGGAGGTCTGACTCCTGTAAAGGGAGAAAGGGAAGGAGGAGGATTGATCACAGAAAGCTGCAGTTAACACCATAGCTCTATGGAAGTTTGGCCAGTGTGCTGAGATGACTAAAACACAGACTGCCTGTTAAAGGAGGCCTGCATTGGACAGAAAGGCCTCCACACTAGACCTCCACCATTCCCAGTCCATGGTCCAGAGCAGCTCAGGAGCAGCATGACCTTGGCATGAGTGCTACAATACATCTAAATGCTCAATAGTTGGGGCTACCATAAATGCCATGCCACAGAGCAACTTCCCTCTGCAAAAGTGATCTGAGCTGGGTACTCCCAGGCCTCTGTTGCAACACCTTTAAGAACATCTTCAACTGGGGACCAGCAGTTAGCATAATGGCTATGTTGCTGAACTCTCACGTAGTCGACCACGGTTCGAGTCTCAGACCCAGTGGTTTAAAACTCACACTGGGAGTGTGTGCGTGCATGCCCAAGATCCCAAGAAGAGAATGGAGGAGAAGGGATTGTAGCGTGGCCATCCCCAGATAGTGGCACAGTAGTAAAACATTGCAAAGGTGACCCACATGATAAGTCTGGGTTCATGTCTGCAGACCTCCATGAGTATACCTAGCACATATACACTCACAATATAGAACTTGCTGAGGCGAGGATTTACTGGGAGATCAAGCCTTTGTTAGGGGTGCTATCTTGTTTTCTCTCTCACTTGTCTCTCAAATTCATGGTGAATATAAAATTAAGGACCAGTCAGAGGGTGGGAGTTAAGGCAGATGGATCCCACCTGACAGACTATGATTAGAGCCTGGTCACAAGGACTTGAAGGATGTGACTGACGCATGTGCATACATGCCCAAAATCTTGAGAGGTGAAGAAAGAAGGAATTGTGGCATGGCCATGTCCCTGGGGAGTGATTTCTCTTTCTCTCTCTGTCTCTGTCAAGTGCACTTGCCTTACAGCAAAGCAAAAACAAATTAAAATTAGATACATAAAAATGTTACAAATATTTGAGGTGGAGATGTTTAAATGAGTTTATTTGGTGATAATTTCCATGAGCAGATTATACAGAGCCAAGTAGCTAGATTTTTATTTAATTAATGCCAGAGGTTTTACTCTCATTGTTAAGACTAAGTATTTATATGTAAAGTATAACCATAAGAAAATATTGACAGTAGAGATACTATTTTCCAATATCTCACTATTAGTAGAGTGATAAAACATTTGAAGACGGCAACATTTGAAGACGGCAATGCAGTTCTTATTTATGAAGAAGGTGGTATTTCAAATAAACACGGAATGGGGACAGCAGGTGGCATAGTGATTAAGGCACTGGACTTCCATGTGGCTGATTACAGTTTGAGTCCCAGATCTGACAGTTCAGAAATCACACTGGGCGTGTATGTGTGTGGCCCAATGATCCCAGGAAGAGAACGGAAGAGAAGGGGTTATGAAGTGGCTTTCCCACTAAGGGGTGCTTTCTCATTTTCTCTCTCTGTGAGTGCATGTGCATTATGGCAAAAACCTAAACATAAATAAATAAGCATAGAATAAAATCATAGTCCTCTCTCTTACCTTCCAATTGGTACACTGAAAAAACTCTTCCATATTTTCCCTCACTGATTATTCATAGAATACAAAATTATCAACTCCAAGGCAATATGTGTAAAGATGTTTAAATGGTTTTAAATTAAGGTGTAGAATTGTCTTCTATTTACATATTCTTCAGGCAGATTTTTATTCTTTATTCTGCATTTGTTTAAACTCATGGCAATTTAACAAACTGAGCTGCTAGCAGGAAGCAAAGCAGAATATTTCTAATTTGGGGATGAGGGTTTTTTTTTTTTTAATTTTTTAGCATCAGTGAAATTTAACTGTTGAGATTTTGTTTTGACCCTGCTCCCCTTTTCTTTCCAACTTCAGTATTTAATGTTTGAGTTGTATAATCTAGAAGTACAATTTATATTTATATTTCTTTTAAAAATTGATTTAATTTAACAATGAACTTTACACTTTTCTGTCTACCGAATGTCTCCTCCCTTGTGCCTCACACCCACCCTCCCCTTTTACATTTAACACCTATATGTCTTTTTTTAGAGAAAGAGTGACTTTTTTTTTTTTTTTTTTTTTTTTTTTTTTTTTTTTTTTTTTTTTTGGGTCTTTTCGCACTCACCAAAGAGACAGAGACAGAAAGACAGACAGCAAGAAGTCAACCTCCCCACAAGGGGAAAGGCCATGCTGCAATCTCTTCTTCTCCATTCTCCTCTCAGGATCTTGGGCATGTTTTAAGCCACCAAGTCTGGGGCTGGAACTGTGGTCAACTACATGGGAGTGCTGCAGTGTGGCCATTACACCATCTGCTGGTCCCCATTTATACTTCTAAAAAGATTCCTTCCTTTTTAAATGAGTATAAGCTTGCTCAGCTTCATTTCCTCTGCATATGCACTATAGTTCTAGCTAATAAAAATAAAGTTCAGAAATACATAGATAAGTGTAGCTGTAAACCACTAATAAACTAAAATCATTAACTCAATAAGAGTACTGAAACTATATGCAAAAATATTAATGATCATGAAGTTGTATACATTCAAAACATAGTTTAAAATGATGTAAACTCAAATTTACAAAATTAAGAAATAAATATAAATGAATAATCATAGTTTAATACTTTAATTAGTTTTTTTTTTTCCTTTGGAGAGGTTTTTGCTATAGGGTGCATGTGCTCACCAGACAGACAAAGAAAGACAGAGAGACAGAAAGCGAGAAATCACCCCCGAGGGGGGATGGCCACGCCGCAATCCGGGACTCGGACCGCGGTCGACTACGTGGGAGTCCAGCAACATAGCCATTACTCTAACTGCTGGTCCCGATACTTATTAGTTTTTTGGGAGGTGTTTGCAATAGGGTGTGTGCGCTCGCCAGAAAGACAGAGAAAGACAGAGAGACAGAAAGTGAGAAATCACCCCCCAGTGGGGATGACCACACCACAACCCCTTCTCCTCCATTCTCCTCTCTGGATCTTCGGCACACATGCACAGGCAACTGGCGTGAGTTTAAGACACCAGATCCGGAACTCAAACCATGGTCAACTATGTGGGAGTCCAGCAATATAGCCATTACACCAACTGCTGGTCCCAGTGGTTTTACACATGACTAAAATAGTTACTGGAAAAGAGAACAAATGGTGAGTCAAAATGTAAGAAGTCATGGAAATACAATTAAAATTTCTGATAAGGTATTAAATGTGAAAGTCAAAATGGAAATGCAAAATAGTCACAATCACCTATCAATACTTGCAATGGTTAGTTTTTGGTGTTGACTTGACAGAACTAAGTAATTCATAGAAACCTAATATAGCATTATTCTGAATATGTCTGTAGAGGTGTTTCCAGAAGACATATATATATGTGAGTCTTGGGGACCAGCAGTTGGCGTAATGGCTATGTCGCTGGACTCCCATGTAGTTGACTGTGGTTCGAGTCCTGGACCCAGTGGCTTAACACGCCTGGAGCGTGTGCGTGTGTGCCCAAGATCCCTAGAGGAGAATGGAGGAGAAGGGATTGTAGCGTGGCCATCCCCCCTGGGGGGCGATTTCTTGCTTTCAGTCTTTCTCTCTGTCTTTCTGGCAAGAGCAAGAGCATGCACTATAGCAAAAACTTCTCCAGAAAATAAATAAATAAATAAATAAATAAATAAGTGAGTCTGAGTAAACTAGTTGGGGAAAAACTACCCTCAATGTGGGCCAGGTGTGATTCGACCAACAAGGGACCAGGAAAGAATAAATATAGAATACGTCTGTTGTCTCTTCCGAGAGAAAGCAGGATAAGCTCTTACAGCTGCTTTAGATATCAGATTTCAAGACTCACTTACCTTTGGGCTCCAGGATTCACACCAGCTGCCTCCAGATTCTCAGACTTTTTGCCTCAGACTGTGTCATATCATCAATTTCACGTCTCTGAAGCCTTCAGACAAGAACTGAGCCATACTAAAAGCTTCTCAGGATGTCCACTTGCTGGCACTTATCATGGGACAGTTTATCTTCCATAATTATGTGAGACCAATTCTCCTAATAAATCCTATTATCTCTGTATATACCCTGTTGGTTCTGGTTCGCTAGAGAGCCCTAACTCATACACTACTATATGGGGTCCTGGGTTGCTTTGATAGACACCCTTAAATCTGATATACCCAGATCTCAGCCTCTGTGGACAGCAAAGGATAATGACTATTTGGTGCACAGATGCAAAGGAATAGCCTCTTTACTCTATTTGAATCAACTTTGAGGGACCATCAAAGTTTCAAGGGTTAAAATTTCACCCATCTTTAATAGATTTTTTTTTTTTTTTCTAAGTCATAAAAGTTCATTTTGTTTTCTTTCAAATGAGAGTTCATCCCTGGCAAAAGGGGTCAGGAGAATGCAAGTTCCACCAAATGTAAGAAGCATTTCTGAGGACAGTCTCAAATACAACGTTAAAATGAGCATAGACGTAAAGAGGGCAGGCAGAAGTGGAAGACTTTGTAGACAGAGCTCTATAGCCCAGGCTTCACTCCTTAACCACTAGGGAAGTACTAGGGGAGGGGGAGAAAGGACAGTACGTTTCTGACCTTGGTTGAAGATATCACAAGTACAGGCTTAGAATTTAAATTTTCTTTCCACTTCAGTCCTGATGAATGGTGGGAATGTTTCCTATGATGTGGGGAAACAATAGTATTAAAGGAAAACATTGGCCTGGTCACCACCAACCTTCTGGTAACCCACAGAGAACTGTAT
This sequence comes from Tupaia belangeri chinensis, assembly GCF_000334495.1. Taxonomy (NCBI): domain Eukaryota; kingdom Metazoa; phylum Chordata; class Mammalia; order Scandentia; family Tupaiidae; genus Tupaia; species Tupaia belangeri. The sequence goes on from NW_006159463.1 coordinate 1,553,593, forward strand.
ATCTAATTTCTAAAATTCTGGACAACATATTTCTAGATGTCTCACTTCCCAATGAGAGGGTGCATTTACTAGTAGGCATATTAAGAGTGTCAATTACAAAAAAAAGAAAAAAGAAAAGAACAGAAAGAAAGAAAGAAAGAAAAAAGACGAGTGTCAATTAAGCACAAGCTATGGTCATTACAGACTTTCGTGGAGAGACCTTCAGGTCAGAAACAGAATCTTCATAATAGCAGAGGTGGGTACTTCATCATCTGGGAAATGCAGGTCTACTGATGAATAATGAGGGAAAGGAGTGTTTTGGATGGTCAGGGAATATTGACTCCTTTCAGAGAGCTGGACTCTATTAGCTTTATGAATAACTACTCAGAAAATAAATCATTGGATAGTACGACACCACCTTTTATGGGGTCGAAGTATGTGGTAAAAACTTTCGGTCATGGCACTTCAGGGACAAGTCACAGTATTGCGTATATCAGGGCATCAACCATTAGCCACCCCTCATAATGATGAGGCAAATACTCTTGCTAAAATGCAATGGTTGGAACAGTTTCCTGCTCTGAATGTGGCCAACTGGCTGCACTGAAAATTATTACATTTGGGACAAAAAACAACATGGGTCATAAATAAGCTATGGGATTTGCAACTCACATGAGAAGACATTAAACAAGTCTGCTTCAGTTGTTTAGTTTGTTTTCAAATAGAGCACCACCCTCACTGCTTTAAACAAGAGTTAAGACAAGTAAGTAGAGGAAGGTACCATTAATCTGTTTGCACATAGACTACATCAACCCTTTACCACGTTCCCAGGGAAGAAAATATGCTTTGACAGCTGTAGATACTGCTACTGAACTGTTTGTGTGGACTGTAGCCTGGGCTGACCAAAAGGCTACTATAAAAGCTTTAAAAGTATTAATTGCCTTGTAGGGGGCACCCCTAATTGTAGAGAGTGACAGAGAAACGCAATTCACTATACTAGAAATACAACAATGGCCGGCTCTGCTGCAAATCCAGTGGGTTTTTTTCTTGCTCCATATAACCTATAAGAAGTGTCAGGAATGATAGACTGATACAATGTACTGTTAGAAAGAGGTCAAAAGGTGGGACCAGCAGTTAGCGTAATGGCTTGTCGCTGGACTCCCACGTAGTTGACCGCGGTTCAAGTCCCGGATCCGGTGGCTTAAACTCACGCCGGGCGTATGTGTGTGCTTGCCCAAGATTCCAAGAGGAGAATGGAGGAGAAGGGATTGTGGCGTGGCCATCCCCCCTGGGGGATGATTTCTAACTTTTTGTCTCTCTGTTTCTGTCTGTCTGTCTGGCAAGCACACGTGCCCTATAGCAAAAAAACTTCTCCACACACAAAAAAAAAAAAAAAAAAAAAAGAAAGAGGTTAAATGGTTACTACACCATCATCCACAACTACACCATCATCCACAATGAAGGAATGAGAAGAAAGGATATGGAAGGTCACTCATACCTTAAATGAGAAACCACAGTGTGCAATGGAGTGCCTCCTCTAGAAGCTATTATGCATGAATTCAATATCAACTCAAATACAGGTTAGTATAGCAGATTTACTTTTAAAACCAGGCTCCGGGAGACAAGGAAATATTTTGCTTCCTACTCCAGTGCTACTGGCCCCAGGGCAGACAAATACTTGGACTTGATTATGGAAAATTCAAGTCCCACCAATGACTGGTGGTTACGGTTGTTAGCTTCATGGGAAAAAGGATTATAAGAGACTTTGCAAGCCATTTCATGAGTAACACGTCATTGGCCTCCACGTATACAAGTTACAAGACCAAGTGGGTTGGAGGCATTTATTATGAAAGGTGCCTTTGTCCTGGCCATCTGGCCTATTATGAAATCGCCTGTAATGTTATATGTATTATCACCAGAGATTCCCCAACATCCTCTGAAGTATAGTTCCACTAACCAGGGAGACCACCATTAACTGCTACCTTGCTCTCCACAGATAAGACTATGGCATGTATTTTACCTGAAAGCAGAGTTATGCCTCTACTAGTCTATATAAATCCTTTTTCTTCCTATCCATAGGTTTTTGCTGAGTAACACTATAGTGGATTAGGCACATACATATGTTGTGATAGCCAACATCTCTGCAGATTGGGTATGTTTAACAGTTCCAATCAGTGTGTCCATGGGCCTGCTATGGCATACCCAACCCATGACAAAGACTAGATGGACTTCGTGGACCCTCAACTTTTCTAGCACAATAACAAGGACAGAATCCACAGGAAAATAACTTCAGCTATAAGGAAACAATGAAGCAGCTCATGGCCATGGACTGAGTAACTGGTGTGGGAGGGATTTTCATGGTTCCTTGCTGAGGCAGTAGAGTTACAACCTTCTGTGCCGATGTGTCTTGAGAACTTGTTGGGCTCTGGACCTATAGGCTGAGTTCCTCACTCTCTTTAACAGCATACTGGTAGACAGAAATAGGTCAATTTTCTTGCATCAGTTCTGAACAACTCAGAAATGTTCATTAAGTTTCAGAGCTTCTCATGGGAAGTTATGAAAAGCATAGAAATCTAAAAGTTTGGTTAAGAAAATATTTGAATGATTTATATATAATTTGGAGCAATTGTTAGTGATGATTTTTTTTTCTAGGAGTTGAGTAACCGAAATAAAGCTATATTATTAAAAATTACCAAGTATATTAGTATTATAACATGACTATTAGATACAATGTATTCTACTGAAAAAATATTATTTGTGGATATGTGAGTAGATGTTCCTAGAGTGTATAAATTTTGATGTATTTTCTATCTTCTTTGAAAACTTAAAATTTTATTAATGATTATACTCACTTTGTACTTTATGTACAATTAAGTTTCCTTTGCACATGTGTACATCCACTTATGATGGATGTATATGTTATGTGAAGCACATTCTGTAGCCATTTTATACACTTGGAATGACTGAATTTATGCTGTCAATACTGTAAAAATTCCAGCTGAACTACTGTCAAGAAACTTTTTGCTGTCTCAGCAGGAGTATAATATCCTTACTCTTGGGAACTTTCCCTTTCTCCTACGTGACCAACCTGAACCTGAAAAAGCACAAAATTTTGCATAAGTAAAATGTGTAGGGATAGCAGACACTGTAATGTTTCTTTCTCTTCCTAATGAAGAAATTATTGCATTTTGAAACTCTAAGGCAAGGCTACTCTGATAATTAGCCATAAGGCATGGACTCGAACAGCAAAATGTTAGCTAGATTTTTGGGCTGCAATTTGGATCTATATTAGTTAATTGCCTTCTACTGGTGATCCCTGCCAGTACCTGGATGCCGTTTATGCTCAGAGGTAATGCTGATTGGAAGAGTAGTAGTAAAAATGGTACTAGAGGGAAGCCTCTTAACACTGTGGAGGGAGAGTAAATTAGTACAAACAATATGGAGGTTCCTCAAAAACCTACAAATAGAACTGTCAAAAGGTTAGGAAGAAACCAACAGTTGGTGTAATGGCTATGTCTCTGGATTCCCATGTAGTCGACCATGGTTTGAGTCCTGGACCCAGTGGCTTAAACACACTGGGCATGTGCACATGCATGCCCAAGATCCTGAGAGGAGAATGGAGGAGAAGTGATTGCGGTGTGACCATCCCCCTGGGAGGTGATTTCTCACTTTCTGTCTCTCTCTGTCTTTCTGGTAAGCACACACGCCTTATAGCCAATAAATAAATAAATAAATAAATAAATAAATAAACAAACTTAAAAAGAAGATTAGAGAAATACTCAGGCAAAAAGACTCTTGCATATCCATGTTTATTGCAGCATTATTCACAATTGCTAAGACATTAAATCAATCTAAGTATTGAAAATCTGATGACTGGGTTGAAAAACTGTTGTACATATACGCTATGGAATATTACTCAGCCATAAGAAACAAGCAGACACTATTGTTACAGTGAAAATGCATCAAGATAGAGGGCTTAATGTTAAGTGAAATGAGATCCTGCTGTTTGATGGTGGCAGGATGGTGGATGAATGTAGAAGACTTGATGACGAGCAAAATGAGTAAGATTTTGAGAAATACACACTGTATATTCCCACTCAATATGTACCAAATGTCTTCAATCTGTGGCAGAAACTGAAAGATCCAAAGACATGGTGATAGAGAGGATAAGTGTAGATTCCAGAAACTAAGAGATAGAAATGGGTGGCAGAGGGTGGGTGGGAGGAGCAAAGGGAAGAATCATTTAACAGACAAAAGAATGTGGTTTTCTGTTGGAAAGAGAAAAAAAGGTCTGTAATTTTTGCTTTTTAAAAATAAAAAAAGGTACTAAAATCCCAAATCCCATGGGAAGACATGTCCATCTCCCTGACCCCAAACACATGCCAATTAATTGTCTTATCTACTTTTCTCTTTTCCAATAAATAAAACAGAATTAGAAATTAGACTCAGTGCTAAATACAATGCCTAGATTCTGTCAAAGGGTCTAACTTTATTAAGTTGAAAATAAATCATTGACTCAAAAAGAACAGTTAATAGTAGCAAAAGTTAATTTGCATATAAATATGTATGTATATAAAGAATTGAATGTATGTACACTGCTGATGCATAAATATTGCTCAATAAATGTTTTATTATAGTATTATTATTCAGTTGTAAGTACTTAGGTGGATTATCTGTTTTGTATCCTATTACACATACTGTATTAAAGAAAGAGAAATAAAGTTACATATGAAACTCAACAAAATTAAAGGCAGTCACCTTTTTTTTTTAATATCACCCAAATCTATGTACTATGTGGTTTATTGGCATGTCTCAACTCTTCTTGATCATATTTTCTACATTTGTAAAGTAAGAAAGATCTTGTTAATAAAAATCATCTCTAGTTATTTATTTTTCTTTTTTTGGAGAGGTTTTTGCTATAGGGCACATGTGCTCGCCAGACAGACAGAGAGAGACAGAGAGACAGAAAACGAGAAATCTCCCCCCAGGGGGGATGGTCACGCCACAATCCCTTCTCCTCCATTCTCCTCTCGGGATCTTGGGCACGCACGCACACGCGCCCAGTGTGAGTTTAAGCTGCCGGGTCCAGGACTCTAACTGCAGTCGACTGTGTGGGAGTCCAGCAACATAGCCATTATGCTAACTGCTGGCTCCTCTAGTTATTTTTAAGAGCAACTCTAGTTACTAAAAATATAACTGAAATGTAACATAAACTCTACTTGTAATGAACTCCTCAAACTATAAATGTGTATATACTTAAGTGTTTTAGTCTGTTCCCTGTTGCTAAATAACTGAGTCTTATATACCAGTTAATTATAAACAATAGAGGTTTATTTAGCTCACAATTTTGAAGTTCCAAGATCAAGGGCCTGTATCTCTTTAGGGTTTTCTTACCTGGTCTGCAGAGACCTGAGGCAAGGCAGGGCATCATATAATGAGGACAAAAGCTTTGTGTACATCTTATAAAGTCAACAAAATGTAATCATTAGGTCTTCACCTTGATGACTTTAACTAATTCTAATTACCTCCCAAAGACCCCATTTTTTTTTTTTGGAGAGATTTTCACTGTAGGGCGCGTGCGCTCGCCAGACAGACAGAGAGAGACATAGAGACAGAAAGCGAGAAATCACCCCCCAGGGGGGATGGTCACACCGCAATCCCTTCTCCTCCATTCTCCTCTCGGGATCTTGGGCATGCACGCACATGCGCCCGGCGTGAGTTTTAAGCCACCGGGTCCGGGACGCGAACCACGGTCGACTACGTGGGAGTCCAGCGACAGCCATTATGCTAACTGCTGGTTCCCCAAGACCCCATTTTTTTTTTAAGGCCATAATAGGATCAAGTCACTACCTCTTTAATTCAGTGTCCAAATATATAATATAGCTCACCTTTTTTAATATATGAATTTTAGGGGACACATTTAAACCATAGCACTTAGGAACTATTTTTTTCTTGGGATTCATCGAGTATGCTTTTTTGGTTGCTTTATTTGAGCATTGTGTATTTGCAGTATCTAAAGTATTTTTTTAATGTATATAAAGCAACAGAAGTATAAGTTGCTGAATGAAATCAAAATTGACAGCTTTTATAGCTTATTAAGGAGGGTTTTCTGCATCTAATTATCAGTGATATTGAAGCTCAATTCTGGTGCTATCATGATGCCAACACCCACATTTTTCTAGGATCTACTGATGGAAATGTATGTGACATCTTTGTTCTAGATCCATTGCAGATATATCTTCATTTAAAAAACAAAAACAGAAAAAAAGAACTGTAACTTGAAACCAGCAGATGGCATAATGGTTATATCACTGGATTCTCATGTAGTCAACTGCAGTTCAAGTCCCAGACCTGGTGGCTCAAAACTCACACTGGCCACATGTACATGTGTTCCCCAAATCCTGAGAGAAGAATGGAGGAGAAGAAATTACAGTGTGGCTACCCACCCTGTGCTCTATAGCAAAACAAAACAAACCTTGTAACTTAATTTTTTCATTTATCAGTAGGTTTCTATGTCATACATATTGAGTTGACTTATAAAGGTGAATATTTTACAACTTCTCTCAAAGATTCCAGACTTTAGTTAGAAATCTGAATAATTATAACACACTAAGTCTTACGGAAGCTATGGGAGCAGAAAAATAGGGAAACCACTGAACAAAGATTTAGGAATATTAACAGGTTAGATTATGTTAAAATTTCATCTTGTTCACAAGGTGATTGAGATAGGGATGGTCTTTCTAGGATGTGGAAAGTTAAGTACAAATTCTCCTATGAGGAAACAGGAAGTGCTGAAAAAATGTAAAATAGCTTTGAAATCTATCAAGGAAGGAAAAACCACTGGTCGATTCCAAAAGGAATTTTTGCCTCCCTTTTTTAAAGAAAAACTAATTTTATTGTGTACATTTATGGTTTACAGCATGATGTTATGGGATACATAAAGATACAGAGACACATATAGCTGTGTATAAATGATACCAGGGTTACTATAGTGAAGAATGGGAGCATATCATCTCACATTGTTACTTTTGCTGTTACAAGATAAGCTAAAATATATTTATTTATCCAAATCCCTTTTCCTATTTCTTAATTTATATTCTTTTATAAATAAACCAAAAATTTTATTTCACTGACTTTTTTTTTTTTTTAGACTCAGCTTTATTTATTTCTGTTCTCAGCTGTATTCTTTCTTTTATTCAACTAACTTTTGGTTTAGTTTGATTCACTCTTGGTTTTCTAGTTCCTTGAAGTATTAGGTAATTTACTTGAAAGACTACTTTTTTTAATGTAGATATTTATTGCTATAAATAAAGCAATAAGACTCCTTTCTTAGTTCTGTTTCTCTATATTTTGTAAGTTTTGATACATTGTGTTTTCATTTTTGTTTGTTTCAGAAATTTAAATTTTTTTTCTTCTTGGTTTCTTCATTGATCCAGGAGTCATTCAGGAGACTGTTGTTTAATTTCCATGTTTTTGTACGTTTTTCAAAGATCCTGTTGTTACTGACTTCTAGTTTTATTCCACTGTGGTATCTATACTGTGGTGTATGAGCATTGTTAATTTTATATTTATTACAGCAAAGAAGAAATTAAAATTATTTGAAAATAAGGAGCATGTCCAAGCTCCAAAACCTGTGGGATTGTATGTGGGAGAAGTGAGCTGGGGCCTCTTAAAAGGAGCTGTTTGTAGAAGGGCTTCCCCAGACTTCTTCTGGGTGTTCCTGTTTGAGAATTATGCTGCTGGCTGACCATCTTTCCAATGGCAGTTTGTAATCCTGCTTTGAAAGGTTTCATAAACTAATAGAACTCATTCTGTTTTAGTATATATTTCAATATAATGGAGAAGTAAGACATTTGTGGGATGCAGATATGGTTTGTTGCCTGTTGATGATGTCATGTATAGTATTCTCAACTAATCTGGTATGCGGTATATATTATGTTGGGTAAAATCTCTACAATCCAAATAATGTATAGCGATTGAATGTATAAATAATAATAATAATTTAAAAAGCAATATAAATGTAAACATTTTACTAAGAAAAATTATTTAAAAAATAAAGTAAATGATATGGTACCTGCTTACCTTGGACGTTTAACCTTGTAAATCTTACAGTAAAGTCTCTTTTCAACTGATAGGTCAGAGGCTGTTTAAGAATACTGTGTGATTTTTTTTTTCCTAAAATCGAATGTCAGGATAGCCATCCTATATGTCATGCCCATCAGTAGTGTGGAGAGATGGGAAGGAGAAGAGGCGTCACAGGTCTCGTAAATTTGACCAGCTTTCTAGAGGATATGGGTAATGACTGAAAGATTTTAAAATCAAGTTTAGCAATTAAAAATCTTATAACTGAGACCAGCAGTTGGTGTGGTGGTTAAGGCACTGGACTCCCACACAACTGCTTGCAATTCAAGTCCCAGACCTGGTAGCTTGAAAATAACGCTGAACTCATATGTGTGCATGCCCGAAATCCCAGGAGAGATATGGAAGGTAAAGGATTGTAACTATCCCCGCTATGTGCGGAGAGTGATTTCTTACTTTCCTTCTCACTGTCTCTCTTTTTCTAGCCAGTACATAAGCCCTATTACAAAAATCTAAAAAAAAAAAAAAAAAAGCACACTTTTTTCTTCCAGTGGCTTAGTAGTTAAGGTAGCCGATGCCAACTTGGCCAACTGTGTGGTTAAAGTCCTTTACCCTGTGGTTTTGAAAAACATGGGGCATACGTGCATGCATGCTCAAAAATCCCGAAAAGAGAAATGAAAGAAATTTCAGCCTGACAGTCTCCCTTGGAGGTAATTTCTCACTTTACCTTACTTTCTGTGGCAAGTATACACACACTCTAGCATATTAAAAAATATATATATTTATTAGACTTTTTAATGTCTTGAATATGTGGGAACTCTTTTAAACCATAAACATGTCATGCCCATATGTTAATTTGGGTAGTTAGAAAATACATAGCTATTTGTTAATCTTATATTGATATATGTATATATGTGCATTTTTACATTTGTTTTTCCTTTCATGAGATGAGAAAGAGAGACAGAAAGCAAAATATAAGAACCCCCATCGGGGTCTTCAGGCCATAATCCACCCCCCAGGCTCAGGCAGCTCAGGTTGCTGACACACATGTGCAAGCCTAGCAGCTCAGGGAGGTCTTGGGATATGAACCCAGGGCTTTGTCCATGTGAGTTTACTTGCATTGCAACTGCACCACTAGTATAGTCTTTGTACCCTATATTTTTATACTAGAAATTCTAGAGTGTAACAAATGCATTTAGAATATTCACACATAGCACTGATATAAAAGCTTAACTTTAGCAAGAATAAATTCAATTATATAGTAGCTAAAGTTAAACAGGCTAAAGTAACATGTGTAAGCATGCTGGAGAGCAGTTCCACTTTATTGACAACCTTGTTACAGGTAGCTGGTGGATCTTCTCCATAGGTGGTGCAGGTGCTGAGACTCTTTTCAGTTTCTGTCAATAACTGTGTCCTCATATTCATCTGCTGAAGGAAAGAAAGAGAACTGTGGAGCGCCCCCACCCATCACCTACAATGCTCGCCTTAAGATGGTGCATGGCGGAAGCTCACAAAGTACTCAAAGTGGTAAACAACTTTGAGGAAGTGGCATGCAGGGGGCGTGGAGAGCACGAGAACATTGCACGCAACCAATCCTCTTGTGAGGGCTGGCTTCCGTACACGTGGACAGTGCGCTGATTGGCCAGGGTGCCTTTATAAGGGAAGCAAGCTCGCGGAAAGGGGAAGAAGATTTGTAACACGCCTGGGGAACAATAAACCGCTTAGAAGAAGATCGTGGTTTGTCGTTTGTAAATGCGACAAGTGGTGGCCCGTACGGGGAACTCTCTGCAGCCTTCACGACGATCAGAACTTCGGTGGTCCAGGGCAGTCGACTGGTAAGTCCTTGTGGGACTTGAAAATTCCTCTCCAACCTCGGTAAGGAGGAGAAGGG
>NW_006159463.1:1566631-1619496 GCF_000334495.1 Tupaia belangeri chinensis
CATATGGGTTGGCACCGCTATTTCCCATCCCCAACAAATCGGTGCCAGACAGGTGGGTAATTGGCTCTATGTCCTAGAACATGGAACAGACTACCTTACATGGTCCCAAGAATTCCTGGGGGCTGTGTCCTCTACCCTCTCCTGCTTAAAAACAAAAAAGGGAGAACTGTGGAGCGCCCCCGCCCATCGCCTACAATGCTCGCCTTAAGATGGCGCATGGTGGAAGCTCACAAAGTACTCAAAGTGGTAAACAACTTTGAGGAAGTGGCATGCAGGGGGCGTGGAGAGCACGGGAACATTGCACGCAACCAATCCTCTTGCGAGGGCTGGCTTCCGTACACGTGGACAGTGCACTGATTGGCCGGGGTGCCTTTATAAGGGAAGCAAGCTCGTGGAAAGGGGAAGATTTGTAACACGCCTGGGGAACAATAAACCGCTTAGAAGAAGATCGTGGTTTGTCGTTTGTAAATGCGACAGAGAACATTTGGATGTGGCTCAGCTTCTTAAAAGCATAGGCCTGAAAATTTCATACAACATGTGTCATTTGATAGCGTGGTCAAACTTAGCCCAGGACTGTATGCCAAAGAAAAGAAGGTGCATATGGATTATGTTGAATAGATATCCTCTCCAGGTTGCTAATCATTAGGCATATGGGAACTAATGTGAATACCCAAAGTGGAGCACAGAGTAACAGCAGGACTGAACTGCAGGTTCTTCAAATTCGGAATAATGAAGATTGTAATAAAATCTTCTTTCAGAAAGGATTACCAAAGTATACCGAAGTGAGATTGGAAATAAATGACCTCGATTATGACAACCAGGTACAAATTATCATAGGAAGGATCAGAGTTAATGACAGTATACTATTTATTATTAGTTTTGATATATGTTATATAATAATGAAGAGATTAGTCTCATGCATAGTTGATGTATTAAATAAATATACTAAGGTGTTAAGCTTTTCCAATAGCTGTCTCAAGTTTAATTTATATTGGAAAAATGATGTAATAAAGAAATTATTGGGCTAGTCCTGTGGCACAGTGATTAAGGGAGTTGGCTCTCAGTGACGGCAGTTTGAGTCCCAATGCTGGTAGCTAAAAAAGAAACAAAGAAGACCACCAGAAAAGTTATAGTTGTGTCACTGGACTCCTGCATGGCCAAACATGGTTTGAGTCACAGACCTGGTGGCTTGAAACTCACACCAGGCATGTATGCGTGCATGTCCAAAATCCCTAGGAGAATGGAGGGGAAGAGATTGCTACATGGCCATCCTCTCGGTGGAGGAGGGGTGGTGGGATCTCACTTTCTGTCTCTCTATCTCTCCAGAAAGTATATGTCTCCTATAGCAAAAAATCTCTCTGTCTCAAAAAAAAGAAAAACATATGGGTGCTTGCCTGGAATTTCAAGAGGACGGAGAATAGAGAAGAAATTATTGGAGTGTGACCATGTCTCACTGGATGGAGCTTTCACCCTCCCCCTCTATCTATTCTTCCCTGTTTCTGGCACATGCTCTCTAGCAATTAAAAAAATTATTTTAATGAACTTGAGTTAATGACATTTTAATATTTATTATTAGTTTTGATATATGTTGTATATATATGAAAATTTACACAAAGAAAATAGTATATTTTAAAATAATCCATTAATACAAAGTAACAAACTCATTTTTATTTTGAGGTTAGTCCTAACATTAAATGATTAGATGGGAGCTGCAAGTATAATTTCCCATGCTTTTGTACTAAGCTGCCATTTGTTACATCTGCTTGCATTAGTCATTTTGAGTCGTAATGAAAGGTGAAATCAAGAATAACTACAGATAAGGCAGGAAGTGCGGTGGGAAAATATAATGAATCATTACCTTATTTTTATTAGTCCATCTGGATGACAGTTGTGTTCATTTCTGTTTTCTTTTTAAAATGCTTAAATCACAGAATGGCAGTCTTCTCAGGAGATTAAGTTGTCAGTGAACAATCACTTTAAAACAAATATTTTTGTGGCTTAGAAATTGAGTAAATGTACAAACAGTTGTGACCTTAAAAAGAGTCATTATTGAAAGGTGCAGTTCTAAACAAAAATATTAAGATTGCCAGAAGTAATAGTCCAGCTTAATGAAGTAGCTGATAGTTTTTAACCAAGGCTTTTTTACCCCGTGGCATAATCGATCACAAATCTTGTATCTAACAGTATAAAACAAATTCCTGGCTGTTTCAGCCTTAGGGTTAGTATTAACTAAAGCTCTAGGAACAGTTTATTTACAATTATTCATTAATCAATTTAGTCTCATGATAGACATAGGATGAGGTCATTAAAATCTGTAGAAGTAACTGCTTAGTTGGGAATATTGTAACGCACAATGATTATCTCATTCTGTGGACATTATTGAAGCTTAGCACAACAATGAGCAATAAACACAAGCAGGAAATGCAACTTCTAGGAGTTGCCATAGAAAGAAAAATGTGGAGCTAACCAATGTCATGGAGGTTAAGGAGTCTGAATCCTACATGGCCACTGTTGATTGCAAAACACACACAGCACGTGTGAGTGCATGCCCAAAATTGTGAGAAGAAAAGTGGAGAAGGGATTGAGGCATGATCATCCCCCATGGGAGAAGTACTTTCTTATTTTCTCTTTCTCTCTCTGGGATGCACATGCACCATAGCAAATTTTTTTAAAAGGGAAAGTGTGTGACATTCTCCTCCTAGTTCCCTCTCACTGTCTCTCTCTCTCTCTAATATTTTTACTAGGTGTTAAGTAACCATACAGTATAGAATTTGAACTGTCAAAGATGTATTAACTATAAAAACAAATTTGGGGGCTGACTCCATGAAGTGGTAGTAATGTGCATCTCAAAAGAAGCTGGATCCCATGCAGTAACCTCAGTTTGAATCTCTAACCCAATCAGCTTGCATTAGTTCATTTCTGTTTTCTTTTTAAAATGTTTAAATCACAGAATAGCAGTCTTCTCAGGAGATTAAGTTGTCAGTGAACACTCACTTTAAAACAAATATTTATGTGGCTTAGAAATTGAGTAAATGTACAAACATTTGTGACCTTAAAAAGAGTCATTATTGGGCACAGGTGCCCAAGATCCGATGGGCTAGAAGACTGGAGGACAGGGATCATGCCACGACCAGCCCTGTGAAGAGTGTGCCTCTCTTGCTTCTCTTGCTTTCATGTACATGTGAACTCTTTCCTGAATAAAGAAGAAGAAAACTTTAAAAACTGGGATTGTTGATTTCTTCCATATCTTCAACCAAATACATCATTTTACTTTCATCTGTCATGAATTTTGTTTGTTTTCTTAATTTTTGCTATAGGATACAAGTGCTTACCAGAGGACTAAAGAGAGAGTGAGAGAGGGAAAGCAAGAAATCACTCCCCAGGCAGATGGTCACTCTACAATTCTTTCTACTCTGAGGATTTTGGTCACCTGTGCCCAACACCATTTTGAACCACTGGTTCCAAGACTTGAACCCTTCTGCTGGTCATGCGAGATTTAGCATCTTAACCTCCATGACACTTTCTGACCCAGAGTTTAAGCTTTTGAGTCTAAGCCTATATGCAATATTGACAAACAGTGTACATTTCCTCATTGCATTAATTTCGCTCAATTTTTTTTTAACTTAATGATCCTAAATTCTAGGCTATTTGGTGGTTACTGAGCATGTTTTGAAGTCATAGTACTTGCCTAAGCAGAAGAGATTTATAGGGATTCAAATTAGACATAAAAGTAGATACACGCATGCCTTCAATTTTTTTTTCTTTTCTGACATTTGGTGCCATGTCTTCTAAATATTGAAATCCAGCCTTGTTATTTTTATTTTTTTTAAATCTTCTCATTTTCTAATACTTAATCTTTATAGAGCACTTTTCTGAGGAATCAAGTGTTTAAAGAAGGAATGAAAGAGAAGTTTCTACTTAGAAGTAAATATAAAAATATAAAGAAAAAATAACAAGAATGTAAAAGAATCTCTGTGGAACTGTCTAAAGAGAGGGAACAGCAGGTAGAGTAGTAATTAAATCTCTGGACTCCCACATGTTCAACCACGGTTTGAGTCCCAGACCCCATGGCTTGAAATTCACATTGGGTGTGTGTTTATGTGTGTGTGTGTGTGTGTGTGTGTGTGTGTGTGTGTGTGTGTCCAAAATCCCAAAAGAAGAATGGAGGGAAAGGGATTGCAGCATAATCATCTCCCATAAGGGATGATTTTTTTTTTTTCTGTCTCTCTGCCTCTCTGGCAAGTGCACATGCCCTAGGCCAAAAAAAAAAAATGAATTGTCAGAAGTGAAATGAAATTGATCATAGTAGATAATAATTTTCTAATTACACATAGTGTCATTCCAATATGGTCTAAGAATAACCTTTCAAGTCTAGAAAGGCAAATGCATGGATACATATCAATATTTGTGTATCCCTAGTATATGGAATTTTAGAAGTACTTCCAATAAAAATTGGTATTATCATATATTGTCAAAATATGCATAAGGATTATGACACAGAGCAGGGAAAATAATGGCTAGTAAAAGTAAATAATGATTTTAAAATTTTTCATATACTCCACTATTTAATAACTGAATTATTTAATTATAAAATTAATTGATAAATACTGATACATTATTGTTTTAAATATAATAACTTACACTCTTGCTTCATTTTGCCAACTAGTGCTAAAGTTTTGGAAATCTGCTTTCATTGACACATACCAGATGAAGTCATACAAGAATCTATAAAATAATATATTTTTTAACAGTAATTTATTCATTACTTCCAGGAGTAAGAGAAAGAGAGAGAGAGAGAGCACTCTCTACAAGGTCCCAGCGGCACAATCCACCCCCCAGCTCTGGCCAGTCCTGGACCATGGATACATTCATACTTGGTATGTCCAATGTGGTCTCTGAATGAAAACCTGGAACCCTCCCACGTGACTCAGACTCAAAGTGTGTCATATTTCATTGCTATGTCACCAGTGGCCCCAGGAATCTGAAAAAAATGAATGTGTCATAGATGTAAGAAAAACATCATTATTAATACAAAAGCATGGGAAATTATACTTGCAGTTCCCATCTAATCATTTAATGTGAGGACTAACCTCAAAATAAAAATGAGTTTGTTACTTTGTATTAATGGATTATTTTAAAAGATATTATTTTCTTTTTCTGTGTAAATTTTCATATATATATAACATATATCAAAACTAATAATAAATATTAAAATGTCATTAACTCAAGCTCATTAAAATAATTTTTTAATTGCTAGAGAGCATGTGCCAGGAACAGAGAAGAATAGATAGAGGGGGAGGGTGAAAGCTCCATCCAGTGAGACATGGTCACACTCCAATAATTTCTTCTCTATTCTCCGTCCTCTTGAAATTCCAGGCAAGCACCCATATTTTTTTCTTTTTTTTGAGACAGAGAGATTTTTTGCTATAGGAGACATATACTTTCTGGAGAGATAGAGAGACAGGGAGACAGAAAGTGAGAAATCACCCTCGGGGGGATGGCCATGCCACAATCCCGTCTCCTCCATTCTCTTCTCTGGACTCTGGGCACACATACACACCCCCCCCCTGTGAGTTGCAGTTCCCATCTAATCATTTAATGTGAGGACTAACCTCAAAATAAAAATGAGTTTGTTACTTTGTATTAATGGATTATTTTAAAAGATATTATTTTCTTTTTCTGTGTAAATTTTCATATATATATAACATATATCAAAACTAATAATAAATATTAAAATGTCATTAACTCAAGTTCATTAAAATAATTTTTTTAATTGCTAGAGAGCATGTGCCAGAAACAGGGAAGAATAGATAGAGGGGGAGGGTGAAAGCTCCATCCAGTGAGACATGGTCACACTCCAATAATTTCTTCTCTATTCTCCGTCCTCTTGAAATTCCAGGCAAGCACCCATATTTTTTTTTTTTTTGAGAGAGATTTTTTGCTATAGGAGACATGTACTTTCTGGAGAGATAGAGAGACAGAAAGTGAAATCCCACCACCCCTCCTCCACCGAGAGGATGGCCATGTAGCAATCTCTTCCCCTCCATTCTCCTAAGGATTTTGGGCATGCACGCATACATGCCTGGGGTGGTATGGTATGGACCTCATTAAAAGTATCAATTTAAAATAGAGAAACAGGAAATAGAAAGATCTAGTATGAATTGCAGTTGGTCATTATGAAACTAAGAAGTCAGAGTTTTTGATTATAAAACTTTTAGAAAGCTGGGACAAGCAGTTAACGTAATGGCTTTGTCTCTGGACTCCCACGTAGTCGAACATGGTTCGCGTCCCAGACCTGGTGGCTTAAACTCACACCAGGCACATGTGCATGCATGCCCAAGATCCCGAGAGAAGAATGGAGGAGAAGGGATTGTGGCATGGCCATCCCCCCTGGGGGATGATTTCTCGCTTTCTATCTCTATGTCTTTCTCTGTCTGTCTGGCGAGCACATGTGCCCTATAGCAAAATCCGCTCAAAAAAAAAAAAATAAAAATAAAAATACTCTTAGAAAGTCATTTTGGATAAAATTTTCAACTTCTTATTTCAACTCAATCGCCTGGGTCTTCTCAATAATACCAAAGTCTGCTGTGGAGATCAACAATTGAGATGCTGTGTACAGAAGTAACTACCAAGTGTTCATTGCACAGGAAGGATTCAGTCAGTGTTAGATTTGTTTGTTTTCCCCTTAAATCAAAAATACATTTACTTGTGAAATTGGAGTCATTTGCTTCAACTTGTTTTCAATCCTGATGAAACCAAGCCAGGGAAGACTATGGAGGGGCCTTTTTCTCACTCTAGTATGCCTGATAACAGTAACTGTTATACAGAGGACTCTGCCAGAATCATAGTTTCCCTCAAAGACCATGGCAACCTAACAGAAGAACTATTTCCCCAAGGACACCTGTCCAGAGACTGCCTGTCCAACCTTGGACTAATGCCATACTTGTTATTGATCCTGATAGCCAAAGATGATTGTCCTGAACAACTGGTGTAATCCCCTCACCCTCCATCCTTCGTTGCCTATAAACCTGCTAGAGGAGTCTAAGAACTTGACGAGCATGTTCAGGACAACCTGCGTATATTAATCTGGAATGCATGCCAGGTGTAGTCATCGTACTTATACCTGATCAAACTTCTTTATTTTACATATTTTGCCTCATTTTTCCTCTTTGGGAAACATAATTTAAATTTATATGAGGACAAAATATTTTCTTCCAAGTAGTATTAACAAAATTTTTCAACTCTAAAATGTGCATTTTTATGTATAATAAACAATAAAATGTACTGATAAATAACTAAAGCTCTGGATTCAGACCTCATAAGTTCAAGGGTGTGCTTGATTTCCAGATACCATTTTAAGTGCTGCAAAAAATGTTATTTGATCTCTCCAACCCCATTTTTACAGCAAAAGTTAGGGATAATGATAAATTTGCTAGTATGTTACTAAGAATTAAATGAGATCATTCCTGTAGAGTTAGAATAGTTTTATCTTATTTAGATATGTTTAGCTAGAATTAATAACAATTATATTAATAGTAATAAGTAGATATTGTTAGTTACCATTAGTAGTTATATATTAGTAGCTTAAGAAAATATTATCTCCTGAAAAAGGAACAATATAGATTATCTTCATGATAATAATTTAGGAGCTACCAGATACAGGATAAAGGAACAAATAAAAATGACAGTTATTGGACCAATCCTGTAGCCTAGTAGTTAAGGAAGCTGAATTCCATGTGGCTGACCATGGTTCAAATCCTGGCCCTGGCAGCTTTAAAAATACACTGGGTTCCAATGCACATATACCTATTATCCCAATGGAGAAATGAAGGATAAGGTATTTAGGTATGGCCATGCTTTCCCTATCTCATTTTTTATCTCTTTCTTTCTTTCTTTCTCTGTCTCTGGTGAGCATATGAACCTGCTAGCAATGTTTAAAAAAAATCAATTCAGTTATTAATTCAAATACTCAGGTTAGAATACATTCTAGAATATCTACTTATAAAGAGTAACAGACAATTATTAGAATAACAAGACACTGAATTCTACTACATTCAATATTATCCCTTTTTTATTGAGAACTAACAATCTCTTTCATTATCTACTGTTATGTGTTAAGTATTGACAAAGCCACAGGAGCATGACTGGTTTGAGAAGTCTGCACTAAGTTGCTGCTACACGAGGTGGCTATACTACCCCACCCAAGGATCTGCCAAAACTACATTCACTACCAAAGCAGCAATAATGAGAATAACAGGGTTTTTTTGTTTGTTTGCTTTGGAGAGTTTTTTGCTATAGGGCACATGTGCTTACCAGAAATACAGAGAAAGACAGAGAGACAGAAAGTGAGAAATCATCCACCAGGGGGAATGGCCATACCACAATCCCTTCTCCTCCATTCTCCTCTCAGAATCTTGGGCACGCACACACACGTGCTCGGTGTGAATTTAAGCCACCGGGTCCAGGGTGCGAACAGCGGTCGACTACATGGGAGTCTAGCGACATAGCCATTATGCTAACTGCTGGTCCCAATAATAACAGGTTTTTTAACCAGGATATTTATATCCAAACATAATCTATTGAAACAAATAATCTAGACCCAATTAACCACCATTGTACACATGTGTGAATATCATCTCAACAAACTCACTTCCTTTGGTGGAAAAAAAAAACGAAGATGAAATTTAGCAAGACTTTTTAATGATTTAAAAACAATATGGGGCCAACCTGGTAGTTAAGTGAACTGGATCCCACATAGACGACCACATGGTCTCAGACTCAGTGGCATGCAAAACAGACTAGTACAGGTATGTGCATTTTCAAAATTCTGAAAAGAGGGAGAAATAGAGAAGGAAGCATTATGACATGATCAGTCCCCATGAGGGAGGGATGGTTTCCCTTTCTTTCTATTTGTCTCTTTCTGGTGCATGTACCCTCTGGTAATTTTTTTTTAAAAATAGCAATATGTAAAAGAATCCAGGTTGAGAAGTGAAGTTTTGATGCAGTATAATCTGTTTCTTAAAACCTTTAACTTAGAATGCCCAGTCAAGATAAACAAAACGAAAAAAAACAACTAAACAAAGCAAAAAACAGTCTTGTCCTAGCTTTTTCTTGTCTGCATCAGCTCCCTTAGGATGTAATTTATCTAACTTAGCAATTTGGTGTTTCACTTTGACCCTTTCACAGATCTAGTGAACTGGCTTCACACCAAGCACTAATACACATATACCATCCTCCAAAAAGTGTAGAACTTAGGAACACGAGAATAGAAGCCAGAATCACATCATGCTAGTGAAAATGCGAAGTCAGTGAAGAGAAGAGAGGTCAGGAGAAAATGGTCAGAATGAGAATTTTAAGACAGATAAAAGGAATAGAACAAGATAATTTTTGTGGGGAAAAGTTACAGAACTCCTAAATTTTATGTACATCATCACTGCTCAAAATATAGTGGTTGAGGAGGTGATAACAGTAATTACTGTCTTACAAACAGAGTCCTATCTGCAATCTAGAAAGCAGGACCTTGCTCTTCTATTGTATGTCTCAGGAGATACTTTTTAAAATAACACCATTTTAGGGCAAGTAAGGCAGTACATTTGAAATCCATTAAAGCCCTAGCTTTTTATTCCCTTCTCCCTTTCTCTCCAGTAGCCAGTATTTACATATTCAAATTTCCCTCTTTTCCTTAAGTGTGAACTGAATAGAACTGTCCTTGGTCCTGAACTATGCATCTGTTGCCGAAGATGAAATTTAGCAAGACTTTTTAATGATTTAAAAACAATATGGGGCCAACCTGGTAGTTAAGTGAACTGGATCCCACATAGACGACCACATGGTCTCAGACTCAGTGGCATGCAAAACAGACTAGTACAGGTATGTGCATTTTCAAAATTCTGAAAAGAGGGAGAAATAGAGAAGGAAGCATTATGACATGATCAGTCCCCATGAGGGAGGGATGGTTTCCCTTTCTTTCTATTTGTCTCTTTCTGGTGCATGTACCCTCTGGTAATTTTTTTTTAAAAATAGCAATATGTAAAAGAATCCAGGTTGAGAAGTGAAGTTTTGATGCAGTATAATCTGTTTCTTAAAACCTTTAACTTAGAATGCCCAGTCAAGATAAACAAAACGAAAAAAAACAACTAAACAAAGCAAAAAACAGTCTTGTCCTAGCTTTTTCTTGTCTGCATCAGCTCCCTTAGGATGTAATTTATCTAACTTAGCAATTTGGTGTTTCACTTTGACCCTTTCACAGATCTAGTGAACTGGCTTCACACCAAGCACTAATACACATATACCATCCTCCAAAAAGTGTAGAACTTAGGAACACGAGAATAGAAGCCAGAATCACATCATGCTAGTGAAAATGCGAAGTCAGTGAAGAGAAGAGAGGTCAGGAGAAAATGGTCAGAATGAGAATTTTAAGACAGATAAAAGGAATAGAACAAGATAATTTTTGTGGGGAAAAGTTACAGAACTCCTAAATTTTATGTACATCATCACTGCTCAAAATATAGTGGTTGAGGAGGTGATAACAGTAATTACTGTCTTACAAACAGAGTCCTATCTGCAATCTAGAAAGCAGGACCTTGCTCTTCTATTGTATGTCTCAGGAGATACTTTTTAAAATAACACCATTTTAGGGCAAGTAAGGCAGTACATTTGAAATCCATTAAAGCCCTAGCTTTTTATTCCCTTCTCCCTTTCTCTCCAGTAGCCAGTATTTACATATTCAAATTTCCCTCTTTTCCTTAAGTGTGAACTGAATAGAACTGTCCTTGGTCCTGAACTATGCATCTGTTGCTGGGAATTCAGTGTCACAGAATGAAGTTAATTATTCTGTTCCATGTAAGAGGAGAATGAGGTCTGTTAAGGTATCAAATAGTTTTCTCTCTGCCAAAGTCATAAAAAAAAAAGATAAAATAAAGATATGAACTTGGAATACATAAAATAACAGGAAAAGATAGTTTTACTGATCACTGTGCGTTTCAAGTACAGCAAACATTTAAGGAAATAAACAAACATCTACCAAGAAGTGGAGCAATTTTGTAGATTTCTCAGAAGTCACTCTCCAGGGGGAACCTTGTTCTGCTGAACTCTTTGGCTGTGCTAAAGTTACTTGGCATGATCTGCGATTCCCTTCAAATCACCCAATATTTTTTTCTGTATCTTTCAATGACTTTTCAGGTTTAAGTGCTTTATTTGTTTGTCAGGTATTCTTGCCAATAATAGGAACATTCTTGGTAGAATTCTTTTGCAGAATCACTGATCACAGAGTAAAGCTCATAGCCTTACCCAAGTGGCAGCTTTTCTTAGTGCAGCCCGATCTGCTATGGTGACAGGGCTGCTCAAGCCAGACTTCCACCTTTTGATCTTAGATATGGGTCTGACATCCATGTCTGTGTCTTCTAAGTGCCATGACACTATCACACTCTCCAACAATTTCTCTTTCTGTCATCTCTAGATGTGAAGTCAGGGGAGCTTCCCTCCACCATGGGAAGGGAGGTGATATACACAGCACTGTGACAACAATCTTTTACAAAACACTCGCATTAGGATCTAAGTTAACACCTTGCTATACTCATCTACTTCTGAAAGGTCCAGTAGCTTTCTTTAAAATATGCAGTAATTTAACCCTCCTAGGGGGTGAGAATGAGTTTCTATGAATTTTAATTTTATTTGCCACAGTTTTTTAGGTACTTGAAATATCTTACCCTCCCTCAATGATTATACGAAACATGATTTGAGAAAGGAAAGGGAAAATGGAAAGAGAAATAATCATAATTACAGAACACACAAATCTGATAGCAGGATTTACAAGATAATTTATAAGGTCCAGCACACAAAGTACAGATTCCTGTTCAAGATTTAATAGGGGACCAGCAGGAGACACAGTGTTTAAAGCTCTGAATTTCCACATGGTAGACCTTGGCTCAAGTTCCAGACCTGGAGACTTGAGAGTCATGCTGGGCACGTGTGCATGTGTGTCTAAAATCCTGAGAGGAGAATGGAGAAGAGAGGACTGTGGCATGGCCATCCCTCTGAGGAATAATTTCTCACTGTTTTTTCTCTCTCTGTTTCTCTCTCTCTGATTAACATATGTTGCCTCAGCCAGCAAGGAACCTGGGCACACTCATGTGTCTGGTGTACTCAGGGAGGGCTCTAGACACAAACCAGCAACCTGCCTGTGTGGGCCAACCATGCAGAGCATCAAGTCTTCACTGCTGTGCTGTTTTCCAGCCCCAAGACATGCTGTTCTAAAAATGCATCATTTCTCATTAGGATGGTTTTCATAAGGACCTTGATAGTTAGTTGTTCAGTTCTTTTCTATGAATGGAACATATATACTAATATAATAATCAGGATAGAATTAATCTATGTGAAATAAATTGAAATGATTTTCCCATACGTCTGTAATTTCTCATTATGATTCCTACATCTTATCTTTGCACATAGATTACTTACGTTTTTAATATCTTCCACCAAATATTTTGGCTGTAGGGGCATATAGAAGCCAACATAAGAAAATTAGGTAAACCTCTGAGTAAAACATTCATTATTAAGTAGAAATGCTGTTATTTTGCTAATTATATATATATGTACATATATACATATATATGTACATATATATATATGTGTATGGGCATGTGTGTGTGCGTGTGTGTATTATATATATGGCTATAAAAGTTCATTCTAATTTGAATTCATTTGAGTATTTTCACTTCATTAATTTTAGGATTTACATTGGGTGTTTGCATTTACTTCCCTCACAAACACACACACACACACACACACACAAATATATATATATATATATATATACATATTGTGAGAGAGTACATGTACTCACTAAAAAATAGACAAAGAGAAACAGAGGAAGGAGAAATCACTCCATCCTCCCAATTCAGCATGGTCATACTGCAATCCCTTCTCTTCCATTTCTCTGTCCTGTCAGGATTTGAGGCACGCACATACATCTGACATGTTTTTCAAATTGCCAAGACCAGGATTTGGACCATATGTGGCCATGTGGTATATGAGTCCCTTAACTACCAGCCACAGAACTGACCTTTTAGTACTTTTTAAAAAGTCATAAAAACTCAATTCAGAAAAAAATTATCTTTTGTCAAAACTTGGGCATAATATTTCTCACCTCCATACACATTGCTTTTCAATCAGAAGTTTCTATTTAATAAAAATATTGCTTCTGTTCTACTTGTTCTGGTCTTTTTTTAAGAAAAGTAGTTTTGAGTCTTTTGTGACTCTATTAGGTATCTTTTTTTTAACAAAGCAGAAATTACAAAATGTTTTTCAAAAGAGAATTGTACATCCTTTTATATGTTATAGATTTCTTCCCTCTGCCCCTCCCACTCACCCTCTACCATCCACTCCCCTCCCTTATAGGCTCTGGTATTATTTTTATTAATATTTCACAGCTAAGATTTTTAATATTTTGCTTTGCATTCAAATAATCAAATATGCTGTCAATTTCATTGAATCAGTGTCACACAGCACAAAGTTAATTTTTTTTGCAAATTTGCCATACCACACCCATTTCCTTTTTTTAAAAAAATCATTGTATTATCTTTTCTTAGCATCCTATTTTACCATCTAAGCTTTCTTCTCTGGCTATCTATATACTCCTGTTTCAGAGGGAGCAATTGTTTCTCATACTCTACAGTTGAAGCAAAAAATTGGTGGAATTGTCTTCTAAATTGGTCACTAAATAGTTTAGATGTATGCTTTTCTTTTGTTTATCTTACTGTTTTTGTCCTTCATTTACCTTTATTTTGAAATTTTCTGGGTTCATCATGTATCTCATGTCCAATGTTCCTCCTTAGCCAACATCTTATCATGCTCTGTCAGTCCAATCTCAAGGTTTTTTTCCTACTGAGAACTTCCCTGAAGCTCTATGTAGTTTTCTTATTGAACAGTCCTTGTTGAAGCAGACATCAGATTGATGTCTACAATTTCCATTCAAATGCCCACTTTCCAGAGGACTTCATGTCAAGTACTTACTTTTCTCAAAACAAAGACAGTGGCTTCTCATGCTCTCACTGTATTATTATTATAAAGCAACTTGAAATGACTGCAGACATAAGAAATCTGCAGCATGGTTTCCTAAAAGATTTTGCCTCCTTTTTTTTTCTCATTACCACCTTATTTTTCATGGATAAAAACCATCTTTCTAGATAGAGACCATACCTTAACATGACTAATGACTATCCTACCAACTCCTTCATTTCCTCTCTCTCTCTCTCTCTCTCTCTCTTTCTCTCTGTCTCTCTCTCCACTTTTGCTATAGGGCATTTGCACTCACCAGAGAGACACAGAGAGACACAGAGATAGAAAATGAAAATTCACCCCCTGCAGGGGGATGGACACATTGCAATTCCTTCTTCTCTATTGTCCTCTCAGGATTTTAGGCATGCACACGCACACAAGCACCCAGTATGTGTTTCAGCCCACCAATTACAGGACTCGAACTGCATTCAGCCACATGGGATTTCAGCACCATAATTACCATGCCACCTGCTGGTCCCTTCCCTTTCTCTTTTCAATGCTGGATAATATGGGGAGAGGGAGTAGGTCAAATTTTCTGCTATAAAACCTGAGTTGTACTACAGAAATTAAGAAGAAGGATATAGTATGTTTTTCCATGTTCTGTATTTCTGGAGTTATGTATTTCCATATTAGTAGACAAATTAAGGTGGCTTTATTTCCTTCATTTTGTGTTATTTTCCTCTGTTAATATTATTTAATATAAATTGACAACACTTGCATTTTCTTCCAGTTTCTTACTTTAGTTGGTACTATTTTTTTTTTTTTTGCTATAGGGCGTGTGCGCTCACCAGACAGACAGAGAGAGACAGAAAGATATAAAGTGAGAATCACCCCCCAGGGGGGATGACCACAACGCAATCCCTTCTCCTCCATTCTCCTCTTGGGATCTTGGGCATGCATGCACACGCACCCGGCATGAGTTTAAGCCACCGGGTCCAGGACTCGAACCACGATCGACTACGTGGGAGTCCAGCGGCATAGCCATTATGCTAACTGCTGGTCCCAATTAGTACTATTTTTATAAATCTCTGTGTATGTACAGTGTCACATTTTGTAGTTTTTGGAGATGGCTGGATGTGCTTAAAGTTTCTGTGTTGACTTCATTTTGTACAAGGTGTCTTTAATTTATAACTCAAAAACTTTCACATAACTGAAAATAACTTCATTTATTCTTATAAATGTAACTACTTTTAGAAGATAAAATGTGGTTGGTTGGAGGTTGCAAATACCTCTGTTATAATCTCTTAAGCATGAATAAATAATGATATTTTTAAGGTTGGTATTAGTTTTACTGTCACAGAAAGTGATAGCTAAAGTGAGGGAAGTAAGCATGGAAAGAATTATGACCTAGTGAAATGCACAAACTTTATTTTTTAAGTTTGTTCTAGAGTGTAAATATTGCATGCCATAATGGTATATTTTTGACTATTTTGACTGCTTTTTTATTTTAAATATTTATGCTATACAAAGAGTGCACTTGCCAGAGAGACAGAGATAGAGATACTAAAAGAGAGAAATAACCCCCCAGAAAGCATGACCACGCCACAATCCCTTCTCCATGCTTCTCTTGGGATCTTGGGCACACATGCACATGCACCTGGCATGAGTTTCAAGTTATGATATGGGAGTCCAGCAATGAATCCATTACGACATCTGCTGGTCCCTTTACTAGCTCGACTTCTATCAATATGAAGCCAAAATACCAACCACCTCACTTTATGGAACGTACTTTTAATACCAGAAGTCACCTGTAAGTTCTTATCATTTAGGATACCAGTACTGCATGATATACTGTAAGTGGTTCAGTACCTAAAATAGAGGGATTAGGATCCCCACTGAGCTACCAAATAACTCCATGTTCTCCAATTATCCAACAGATTTGACAGCTAAAGGACGTTGGTACATTTACCTGAATGAACACAGATGGGATGTTATGTCCCACTATGTCCCCAGAAAAGGATCAATTGCAGTAAATTATATGAATCAAGTTAAATAGTGATGTCTAGTAGAGTAACCACAGGCAACTGGTGGCTAATAAGGTAGGTTTAACAGTTAAAATTTAAATAAACTAAAATTTGGTTCTTCATTCACATTAAGCACTTTTGAACTGGTTTATGGTTACTGGTTATTGTGTATTTGACAGAAAAAGTATCAAAGGAAGTTCTTTGAATAGTTTAGAGTAGCACTTAGTGTATAGCCTGGATATGGCATCAGACAGACCTTGACTCATCTGCTGACTCTTCTGTTTATGAGATGTATAATAATAATTACTGGGACCAGTGGGTGGCATGGTGACTAAGGCTCTGGACTCCCATATGGCCAATTGCAATTCAAGTCCTGAACCTAGGAGATTGAAAATCACACCATACACATATGCATGCATGACCAAAATCCTAGGAGAAGATTGGAAGAGAGGGGATTGGGGCATGGCCACCCTCCATGAGGGGGTTGGGGGGATGTTATTGCTCACTTTTCCTCTCACTGTCTCTCTCTGGCATGTGCACATGCCCTAAGGTAAACAAACAAAATAATAATTATTATTATTTAATCCCCCTGTCTTGGTTTTTCTGTCAGTATATAATATACTTGTAATGTATGTAATATACTAAGAAAAATTTGTAAAATTAAATGGAAAAAAATAAGAAAGTTTAGGATTGTCTCTGACTTTAAATAAGTCTTCAATAACAATTAGCTGACATTGGGGCCAGCAGATGGTGTAGTAGTTATGTCAATGGACTCCCACGTGATCCACCACAGTTTCAGTCCTGGGCCCAATGGCTTCAAACTCAAGCCAGGTGCATGTGCACGTATGTCTAAGATCCTGGGAGACGAGGAGAGGAGAAGATATTGTGGCATAGCCATTCTGCCTGGGGTATGACCTCTCACTTTCTGTCTCTCTCTCTCTGGCAAGAGCACACATCCTATAGCATAAATCTCTCCCCCACCCCACAAAAAACAATTAGCTAAGAAAGAAAAAGAAAGAAATCTAACAAAGAAGAGGAAGAAAGAAAGAAGAAGGGATAAAAAGAGAAAAAGAAAGAAAGAATAAAGAAAGAAAAGAGAGAGAGAAAGAAAGAAAATGATGACCTGTTCATTGAAATGTAAAGCCTTAACTTCAAGAGGGGTATTTCAGGAAAACAGTTTGTCAACATACTTACATTTCTATGACTTTTATTTGCAAATGATGATATATTTATTGTATTTAACATAAATTTTGAACATAGTATTTTTCAGTAAATGATATTTTTATAGCTTTATTTTTTTTAACTTTAACCAACTATTGTATTATGGATAAAATTCACAAGTAACACATTTCAGAATAAATATTTAATGAGAAAAATATTAGGTTTCTTTGATATATCTAAAGTGAAAAAAAGATGCATTGCCCTGGTTCTAAGTGGAAATAATACAGAAAACTTTAAGATGCATGTAAAGTTTTTATTTATACGTTTATCAATGATATGTAAATCACTTTTGTACAACAGTGCTTTGAAATGTATTAAATGTACTCTATTTCTTATGTAACTAATAGAAAAGCAATAACTTCATCTCAAAATCTGTGGAAGAGAGAGTGATGGAGTGAGTGAGTTACATGACAAATCCAACTTAGCACAAGCTATAAAAATTCAGATATATTAATTCTCATAATTAGAGAAAATAGATAAACAGAAAGTTGTAATTTATATCCCAGACACTACAAATGTGTACTAACAGTACAAACCTAAAGAGTCCATTTCTTTTGGGCTTATAAGTGCAGAAAGTGTGGAGAGGAGAGGAGAGCTGGTGAACCAACTCTGGAATAAGAAATAAGTTAACCCTGTGGTAAAAGCACCATGGCAATTGCAAAAAATAAATAAATGAAAGGAAAGAACTGTAAATTAGACTGGTCTATGTTGGAAGAATCTATCACATTTTTCGGGCACTGGTATACTTAAATTATTACTATGAAACAATAAATAGATCACTGGAAATCAATGATGAAATGTCAAAAAAAAATCAAGAGACCATTTAGGCAGAGGAACTGCAAACAATTCAATACAGCACAATTAATATTGTGTCATTATATGCTAGGAGTGTCTAGTCTAAATAGGTCAAATGAGATCAGATCTTAAGGGAAGTAAGTGTGAAACTGAGGTTAAGGTTCTGAAAGTCATTTCAAGTCATCAAAGATCTTCAAGCATGGACATGACATAATCACACGAGATATTAAAAAATTAAATTGACCTAAGTATAGTAGATTTGAGAGTGAAAACAACACAGGAAGAAGTTCTGTTAGGTCATATTGTATTAATCAGAAATGAGGGCTTGGATTGAAACATGGCTGTGATAAAAGGTAGAAAGAAATGAATGAGTCACTAGAATTTTGTGATTCATGTAATATGGAAAATCCAAGATAGATTCATAGTAACACATGGTTTTTAAACTATTTCTAAATGATATGTGAAATTAAATCATAAAATCCTCTATCAATTCAATGTTGTTATTTATACTTAATCTTAAAAACATTAATCAACGTAACTCCAAAAGCATATTTGGAAAACTATAAAATGTATAGCATTATATCAAGAGAAATAATACTCTCAGGACTTAGAAAATGCATGAATGGAATCATGGTTACTTTGAGTGATGTAGGTTACAGAAAGTAAATATATCTTGGCAGTTCAAGAAGCAAACTTGACTCTGGCAATAGATTTTTAATTAATTTTAGAATGATCAAGATGTTTATTGGAGAGTAAAATGGTTAATCATCAATTAATGTAATCATAAATTATTTAAGAAGCATTTGGGGATGTATATTATTCAAGTATAAACTTTATTTTTATTCTGAATTTTATCCTCGTCATTTATTTTAGAATCACAATATCAATGTGATTCTAATATATTCCACATGATGGTTGTTTAGAATATTTTCCTTCTTAAAATAACAATTTTAACTATGTACATCCTCTAGCAATGACAAACAAAGTGACTATTAATATCAGCTATTTAGTTATTATTTTAATTTAAGATACTGGTAGTAGTTATTACTAAATAAATGTAGTTGATATTGGCAGGTCATCAACCATGTATTAATTTTCATCATGTCTAAAATTCTATGTTTGGTAAAGATGAAATGTGAATGCTATCATGTATTTATGAATGTGCATGTGTGTGTGTGTTTGTGCATGTGTGTGTCTGCCTAGAGTAGGCCTTTAATTTTCAATACTCCAACAGTTTTACAGAATCTAGATGTTTAAGTATATTTCAAACATATTCACACTACAGCCACAGTAGGAGTAAATATTCTTAGAATTTAAGAGGACTCAATGAACACTTTATACCACACCACAATATCTAGTATGTGTGAGATATTCTTTCTCTGCATTTTTTTTTGTGAAGGACTTCCATTACAATATTATTTTTGGCATCACCATACTTTTTCTCTGTGGGTAAAAAATAAATTACCCGAGAGATGAATTTGATAAAATGAGCAGAGAATTAATTCTCAATCTATTCTGAATGTCTTATTTATTTATTTATTTTCTCCCGACAAGAATACATTGTATTTTGGTCCAGTCAAAATTATTATCATATATGTTATCATTAAGACATAACTTTCCATTTTTGTGTCTGTTAAATGTTTTGCCTCAGACCCTCTCTCTCCCCTCCAATTCCCTATATCTCTTCCTCCATCATCCATCCTCTCCTGCACTGTCTCTGGTATATACAATTGCTCTCCCTACTTTTATACCTGC
Organism: Tupaia belangeri chinensis; assembly: GCF_000334495.1. Taxonomy (NCBI): domain Eukaryota; kingdom Metazoa; phylum Chordata; class Mammalia; order Scandentia; family Tupaiidae; genus Tupaia; species Tupaia belangeri. The sequence continues at coordinate 1,586,425 of NW_006159463.1, forward strand.
TAGTCCTTGAGTTTCTGCCATACAGTGCAGACGTTCAGTATGTATTAAGTGGGGACATACAATGCCTCTGTTTCATACTGTGACTTACTTTGCTCAGAATTAAGTCTTCAGCATCATCTACTTTTTATCACATTTCTGGGCCTCATTGTATTTTATGGCTGAGTATCAATCCTTAGTGTAATAACGTGCCACATTTTTTTCAATTCATTCATTTGCTCTTGGACATTTAAGTTGATTCTATGTCTCAACAATTGTGAGTTATCCTGCAATAAGCATATATGTTCAAGTGTTTTCCTATCCTTTGGTTAGATACCCAGGAGCGGAATTACTGGGCCATATAGTTGTTCTACATATAGATTTTTGAGAAATCTTCATATAGTTCTCCATAATGGCATCACTATTGATAGTTTACATTCCCACCAACAATGTAGGAGGGTTGCCTTTTCACTACAGCCTTGCCAGTACTAATCATTCTTTATTATTATTATTTTTTTAATTTTAGCCTTTTGATTATCTTTGGAATCTCTCTTTTGATACAATTCTGCAACCCTATGCTTTAATTTTCATAGATGAAAGTCACCAAAGTGCTTTGACCAATGCTGGAGATACAATTTTAATTTATAAATATCCACAGATCTGAGCCATATTTTTCCAGTATTTTTATTATCATAAAGTGTTATTTGTATTTGAAAATGTTTCTTCTACGGACCATTCCATTTCAAAAGAGGAGGACATTATATATTAAACTCTCAAAACTGTATCACATAGAACTTAACTCAGATTAGGAAATCAGTTTTCCTTTTCTGCAATTTCATCTATACTACAAGAGTGTACAATGGGGCCAGCATATGTCATAGTGGTCATGTCACTGGACTCTAATATGGCCAACATCATTTGGAATCCCAGACCTGGAGGCTTAAAAATCATTCTTGGCACATGTGTGCTCATGCTCAAGATCCTAGGAGGATAATGGAGGAGAAGGGATTGTGGCATGGCCATCTCCTCTGGGATGTGGTGTCTCACTTTTCTTCTCACTGTCTCTGTCTCTGTATCTCTCTTCCTCAGGCAAGCAGATGCTCCTGAAGGTAAAAAGCTCTTTTAAGAAAGTGTATGAACATTCAGTATAGTTATTACACAAGTAAACAAACAGAAATCAGTAATATTATAGTGGAAAAGACAAAGATCCATGATTTAAACATCTGAGTTCTAGTGTACAGTCTGTCACCATGTATTGTTACCACTTGGGACATATCACTTATGTACACTGATTAATATTTTCTCTAGTTACTTTATTTGTAAAATGATGGGGTTAGACCAAATGACCATAGGAAATTTTACACTCTAAAATCTTTCATAAATTTCAGTGAACTTTTTTTAAAAAGAACAACAAAAAGGCAAAACAACCTTTCACTGCATATTAAATGAACAAGTAAAAGACATAATGTTGAAAATTAATATTGGGGCTGGCCCCATGTACAGCAATTAGGTGCTCTGCAAAGGAAGCTAAATTCCAAAAGGCTGACGAAGGATTGAGTCACAGGTCTGACAACTTGAAAAAGTGTCAGGCACACACTTTCCCAGAATTCTGATGGAAAGGATAATTGGAGAAAAATGACCCTTTGAGACCAGCAGATGGCTTGGTGGTTAGGTGACACAGGGAATCAAATCGTGAGACAGAGCAAAAACAAAGCAAACATGTCTGTGTCTGTGTGCCTGTCTTAGAGACTTTCATGATAAACCCAACAAGATTCAGTCATAGAGGTCCCATCTTAATAACCTCAATCAACTCCCAAAGTTCCCATCTTTCAATCCCATGATTAGATTATTATTTTTTTTTACCTTCTTAATCCTCTTTTAACCAAATTTCATTCATAAATTTTGGAAGGGGGGCACATTCAAACCATACTAATAGCTAAAATTGTATGAACTAAATCAATACAAGAAAATCTTGCATGTAGATTTTATCTACTCAATATAATCTCACTTTTCAAAGTGGTGATAATAGCCGTTTGTGATTTGAGCATTAGTAAAGTGAGATTGCATTTCTAACAAAAAAAAGGAGTATATTCTATAGCCAAGTAAATGATCCTGAAAATAGCTTTACACCAATGGCTTCTAATTGAAATTTAGGACAGTAACCTAAATCTCACCAGCTGTTCTTATTGGAATGGAAAGCCATATGAAAAACGCAAAGCTGCATACAGGGATTTACAAACACATGTTGTAAATGGTCAAGCAAGATCTTAGAACCACAAACTTTTTGTATCGAAGGTAGGTTTTAAAAAAATTGAAACATATTAAAATTTCTCTTGGTAAAAAGAAACTTTTTATGGCAGTATTAATTTATATACAAAATGATTTATAAACTAATGTTTAAAAGTCCAGGAAGAATGATTTATGGTTCAAAGTACTGTATATTTTTTTTCCATTGACATTTTTTATGAACCATGAACCAGATGCCACAATGATTTCAGTCTAAGTAACACTTTCAGAAAACCCTATATTTATGTGCTTGTATCTATCCCAAACATGTACGTATGGCCAATTTTTGAATATTTAACTAAATTCACTTAGTATTTCCTTACCTCCCTCTACATAGCTAATATGTCTTAAGCCAAGAAAGAATCAAGTTGTGCAAGAAAGCCTTTTATAAAAGTAAGCAAAATATTAAAAAGTTTTTAATGCAATATTTATAAGTAATACCCAACAACTTGTCCTGAAAGTTTTTGAGATGAAACTAGGCCATGAATGTGAATTGTTATCTTAATGTGTTTAATAATCTCATACTCATTTATCTGCATGCTTCATCTCATACCTTTTTCATTCATTAGACCTTCTATTATACTTTCTTCTTTGTCCTTCCTTTCAGGAAATGAACTAGCTTATCATTCATTTAGAAAATAAAATACAGTGGTTGGAAAACTTGTACCTACCCATCATTAATTATCTATATATCTCTATATTATCTTCTGCTTATTCTCTCTTGATGAAACAATGAGTTCTCTGCTGACAAAGGCTTATATTTTTCATAATTGAATGAATTTCTCTCTCTACTTTTTTGTCTTCTGAGACTCAATGATGTCCAACTCTATCAACATTTCTCATTGCTGGGCATCAGTGTCTTTGGATGGATTCTTCTATATTCTCCAAATTTTATGATTTTACTCCCCTAGGTAGTTTTCTGAGTCTACTTTTTTCTTCTCTCTACAACCTGCTGCTGATTAATTTTATCTATTTCTACATACTTATGTTTAAATAGTGACAGAAAGAATACTTTAAATCCAGATAACCTTCTTTCCAAATTCCAGGAACTCTTAAGTATTGGGTTGTTAGAATAGTCATGACATGTTTTTTTGTAATGTCCTTTTACACAAGAAGGCATCAAGACTTTTCCAACAACCCAAGAGATAACACACGTTCAACAATAAACACTTAATTTTCCTGCAAACTTACTGGTCCTTAGAGCTCATTTCAATGAGACTCTACCATATACCGTACTGCTGAACATAACGTGATGAGAATATTTCTGGATACCTCTTATTACACTCACAATAAAATCCAAATGCCCTAATACGGATATAATAGCCTGCATGCTATATTCTCAGCATAACTCAAAGCCTTCAAAATACATTAAGATATCTGCGTCCACAGAGATGAATAGACATATTTTTCTCTTGTTATTTTTCAGAAGTACAAGTAAATCTCACAGATGTCACATATAAAACAAACATTAAGATGAAGAGAAAAAGGCAGTAGAGACCCTAGGACTCAAGGTAAAAAACAATGATAAATTTCTCAGATTCTCTCTCTTTTTATTTTTTCCTCAAATATTCCAGACTTGGAACGGAAGAAGTCAGCAACTGCAGAGACGTTAATGCAGGCAAAACCAAATAGATGAAAAAATAACAAAAATTACCTAAACAAAATCCTGTTGTTTCTAGCCAAAGGAGCAGGAATTATGAAGTTTAACTAGTACTTTACTCCCTCGAAATAGTGTGCCATCACTAAATAAAATTGTGGTTCCACTCCCACCTATGCAGAAAATGAACTCACCATGAAGAGACAGGGCGGGGGAAGGAGAAAGCACCCATCAAAGGGACTTGGTCATAGCACAATATCTACATTTCTCCATCTTGTTAGGACTTGAAGCACACACACACATGCACTTGGCATGGTTTTTAAGCTGCCAGGGTTGATATTCGAACTACCTGGTTAACCATGTAGAATTCCAGCTTCCTTAACCACTAGGCCTCTGGGCCAGCCCAATAATCATTTTTAAAGAAAAAAATAATTTATTAATAGCTAAATTAGTGTTTTTAATTTATTTTATACATTTGTTTTTAAATTTAATAATATTTAAATTACAGTATGCTAAAATAGTATATGTTTAAGGTTTTATGAGCCACATTTTTTTTTTTTGTCTTATTTCAATCATGTTAAAAAAGTAAAGAGTAATCCTTAGGTTATGGAACATACAAAAACAATTGGCTGACCACATGAAGCCCATAGACTGTAATTTGTCTAACTCTGATTCTAGGTATAGCAAGCTTAATAAATGTTAGAAACAGTTGCTGGAGAGTGAGATTATGAGTTTTTTTTAAAAAGTTATCAAAAAAAATTCATGAAGAATAAGGTTTTAATTATATGAACCTGTATCCAATCAGGGTAAATTAATCACTAAGGTAAGAAATCTTAATCTTCCTAATTCACCAGTTTAATTTTAATTGTATGGTTTATTCTATAGTGTTCCTCTATCAGAAATGTCTCCTTTTTAAAATATATTTTCTATTTTAATTACTTTTATACATTCAATGACATATGTTACTTAGCTTGCAAAGTGAATATGCCAACATGTATAAAAATGCCTCCTCTTTACATAAAATTTGGTTTTGTTTTGCTTGTCTTAGGACATATTTTAAAAGGTGACCTTCAAAAGATAGGAATAGTTTTTATTATAAATACGACTTACCTGTATAGAATATAGTCAGTATTTGTGTGTCTTGTCTAAGGTGATATGAATCGTGTCTCTTATTAGCTCTTAATATGAAAATTATTCTACTGAAAATACACCTTTAATTTTTTTGGACCAGCAGTTAATGTGAGAAATGAATAATAATTTAGAAGTTTTATTTAAAGGAGAGCTAAGGGAATTTGAGCTATGTACATGGTCAAAAAGTTAGGTATTAATTATGTGCTTTGTCTTATGCATTCCAATAGCAAAAAAAAAGCATTTTTACAAATAAAAATTCAATTGGCTTGAAAAAAATCATAATAAGAATATGCCTCTAACTCAATATATGCACCGTATATAAATACAAAGTGTTAGCAGAAATACAGTAAATAATCTGGATAGACCATTGGGTTTTGAACACTATATCCAAATCCATAATTGTCACTGACACAAATTAAATTTGCTTTCACTCTCACCTCCCCACCCACACCCAAATAACTGCATCTTCTCTCTGAAATAAATACAGGGTCGTGAATGTTGATATGCTTTTATTTTAGCTTCTGTTACATTTTTCTTAACTCTACCTCTACTTTTTTTTCTACCAACTAATTTGAAGGTATTTTTGTATTATTTCAGGCATTCCCTGGTAAGCTATGTTAAAAGATATTTTTTTTCTATTGCCTTCTCTATTAAGATTTTCCCATTTCCCCAGTGAACAAAAACATAACCAGAGCTCATAACTCTTACTAATCTTATTTTAGTTTATTAGATGTCATTAATAAAAAAGAATTTGCTAGAAAAACTATATACATGAGCTTATTATTTTTTTTTCTTAATTGCCAAATGGTGCATGTGCTCAGCAGAAAGAGAGAACGAAAGCACCCCCAATGAAATGTGGTCATACCACCATCCCTTCTTCATCCCGGCAGCAATCAGGCACACATGCACAGCAACCAATGTGTCTCAAGCTCCTGGGGTCAGGGCTTGAACCACAGTTAGCTATGTGAGATCTGGTTTTCTCATCCACCAGGCTCTGTGGCCACCACTATTTTGTAAAGTCAATAGCAATAATTCAGGAATTAACATGCTTTGTAGTTTAAGTAAACACTAATGCAAAATCATATATTTAATCTATTTCTTTATATATCTAGAATCATTCGATTCTGCAAAGCTTTCCCCATAATAAGATATTTTTTGCAATCAGAACAATGAAATAAATCCCCAGCATTTTCTTAGCATAATAGAAATCTAAATTCTATTGTTCTTTGAAACTGCTTTCCTCCTACGTGGTATAGGCTCTATTTGGTGCGATTCTTAAGCCATGCTGTCTAAAGGAGGACAGAGGTGCAATCTTGAGCACTTTTTCCTCAATTTTCTTGGCATTAGGCAAGTGGCCTTGGACTCAGATGTTTGTGTCCCCTTCTATTTCTTTCACCGTGATCTCCTAACCTGTCACAGGGTCTCTGCCTCTGACATGCAGTATCTGCTGAATATCAGGTGCTGAGGAAACACAGCATGTTTTCAATTTCGGCTGTCAGCAACCACATACAGGAAGGGAAACAGTGACAGCACAGCGAACCAACTGGCATTTTATTTGTTCTTTTTTTCATATGCTCCCATATGAAGTCGTTAAATTGCTGTCAGTGGAAATGTCATCATTCCTCATGCAAGAGAGCCATGTTGAAAGGGGTGTAGACAGATTAAATCATATTTTTGAAAACACTGGAATCCTTCTCAAAGATGGTGCTACAATTTAACTATGTGCTGCATGTATTTAGGAGTATCTGATTGCTAATGATGCTTTCCGTGGAAAGAAATAATTCATGAAACTGTTTCACTTCTACATGATTTTCTAAGCAGCGTCTGTATACATTCTGCAGTTCCTTATGCAATATCGGCTCACAGACTGAGTCTATGGTCGAAGGCCTTCAGTTCTGATAGTCCTGCTTCTACTTTAAATTGTTGAGGGGGGCATTCCCTAATGAGATCTAGAAAAGACAGAACTGAATACATAAATGAGTGTTAACTTTATTAATTTATTTACTTTTTTATTAATTTGTTTTGCATTCATTCACTGAGCATCACAGCATGCAAAATGTGATGTTCCATCCAGAGTACACTGCATAGTGGCTTACTCAAACATGTAATCATTGACAAGCACTTTTCCACTTCTTGTTTTATACATATGTGTGTATATATATTTTTTTTTCTCCCTGTTTCTCTCCTTCTGCCATTACCCACCTTCCTCTCATACTGTCTCTGATGTCCACAGTTGCTTTCCATTACTTTTCTTACCCCTCCCACATTTTATTGATTGACAAAATACCTTAAATAATCTAACTACTTTCAACAGTAAATTCAAGAAATGGATTTTCTACACCTTCCTTAGGTTGACAACCAGTTGGCACTTTGACTCAGAGGACTTTTCCACATCCCCACTCCCCCGTACACACATCACACACAACTGCACACTCATAAATGAAGGAGAAAAAAATAATGAAGAATATTGTTTACTAGGGAGTTTGAGTCACATGATGAGGATGAGTTCCTTTTGTGATTTAAGTTCACTATCCTCTTTTTTTCAAGCAAAAATTTTAAATTTTACTAAAGTACTCAAGCTGTTTTCAAGAAAGTGACTTCCTATAACCATTGTGTATTCATAGAATTGTGTGTGTGTGTGTGTGTGTGTGTGTGTGTGTGCACATGAGGGAGTTTAATTCAAGTCTATGGAAAAATTACACTAAATTATGTTTTTTTGTTAAAAAAAAAGCTGAAATCCATGCATAGTTGATCACAATACAACTTTCTTCAAAAAATTTGAAGACTCTCTCATATACAAATAAAAATTAATATTTATTTGAATAAAATATTAATTTATTTGTTTACCTTTATGGGAGCTATCAATATCTTGCCTGTCAAATTTTAATCTACTATGTTAACAGCATCAATAATACTACAGTATCTATAAAATTAAATATGCACATTCTATATTCCTCAGAAGAAACTTTGATCCTAACAGTCTGTTCAGTCTCTTCCTTCACTACTTTTTTACATACCTAGATGTTTCTATATAATTGGACTATTTGCTACTCCTTAAATATTGCCTGCATTTATGATCTGTTTTGAAACTTTGCAGTCTTCAGTACTTTGCCCATAGTATGTTTCTAGTCTTTATCATTTTGACTCAGTTCTGAAGCTAACCTAAAGTGTATTTTTCAAAAAAAAATACTTGAGGCAATGACTTGTGGAATTGTGACTCAAGTAATTAAGTAGACCTACCCCATAAAAAACACCATTAACTGGTAAAAATTTTAAAAATAAATAAGCAAATAAACAATGATTTAAAGTCTTTTGAATGAGTCCTAAGGACTTTCAGCATCTGATCAAATAATTACTGAAGAGAATTTGCTAAATCTCAGACCTGTGAAGGTCTGTGGTACCAGAGCCATGATACCTCACCATCAACATAAAGTGATGGAAACTCGATTTCAGTGGATGCCCAAGAAGAAGGTGCTCCTTTTTCCCATGGATCCCAGTCAAGAGAAACAGGGCGACCTGAAAGGAGATAGGATGCAGACATTGCTCATGCCCCCAATTCTATGTTTCTGCGATTAAATTACAGGTGAGAGCAGCTGTGAGTCTAAGAACTTCCACCCAGTCCTCACTCAAAGGGTAAAAGTTCTATATCAAGCAAAGAAGATCAAGAATGGGATGGATTCTCAGAGTATAGGCTGTTCCCTACACTCAGGTCTGGAGTTGTGATTCACAGATTTTTCTTAGATACAGAGAGGCAAGTTATATAGCATGAGATGCCTAACGCTCTCTCTAAACCGTGCCTAATGCTCTCTCTAAACCGTATGACTTTATTTGAAACAGTAAAGAGAAATTCTAGCCTAACGGTACTCTCAAGAACAATGGAAACTGGTAATAAGCAGTTAAGAGAATGTTGGCAAATAGATCATGTACACTAAGCTAATGTGGGCCAGTTAATTGATAGAGAGAACCTGGGAGAAAGAGCTAAGAATGACCCTCCTGAAATGAGAACAAATCTGAAAGCCTGACCTCAAAACCACAGTTCTACATATACAAGGTAATCAACAACTCATGTTCACATGCAAAGAGAAGTAACTACATGTATTAACAAATTTAACCATCATTTTCTATATTTTCTTAAAATTATAACAATTGTCATTTCTTTAAAATCTGTAGATAAATAAATTCATTTTCTAGAGGTGTTTTCTTCTGACAATATAATAGATTGCTGAAAAATAATACAGCAAGAAACCAGCAGTTAGCGTAATGGCTATGTCTGTGGACTCCCATGTAGTCGACCGCAGTTCGAGTCCCGGACCCAGTGGCTTAAACTCATGCAGGGCGCATGTGCGTGCGTGCCCAAGATCCCGAGAGGAGAATGGAGAAGGGATTGCTGTGTGGCCATTCCCCCTGGGGGCTGATTTCTCGCTTTCTGTCTCTCTGTCTCTCTCCTTCTGGTGAGCGCACATGCCCTATAGCAAAAACCTCTCAAAAATTAAAAAAAAAAAAAAGCAAAAGGATATAGTTTTACAGTTATATGTTAGATATGATTTTTACAATATTTAAGGAGATCTAGAATGTCTTGAGGAAACAGTAGGAAAAAATGAAGTTTCAGAGGTCTAAAACAAATAATTATTTTGAATTATAGACATGAAATAAAATAATAAAATAACTTAGGTTGAAAAAACCCATACAAATTATACTTGCTATGTATAATTAAATTATATTTGTAATTTATGTAAATAAAGGCGGTGACTATCTTTGGTTGAAGGTTTATGAACTAAAACAATGACTAATACATGTTTTAACATTCCAGTTTGTTTATATTTTTAATACTGGAGAAAATATTTACAGGAGCAGTGATTATAATCACATAGATGTGTTATATTTAGCAAGACATTATATAATGGTTTACATCTGACATAAACATCTGGAGAAACAAATCAGCTAAACCTTCTATTTCTTATTTTAGCTGCTTATGTATAAATTGTAATTCTATAGAATCTGTTTATTATGGAATGGAAAAATAAATGAAACTATTTGAGGAATAAGATGTGCATTTGCAAAAGAAACACCAATATAATAATACTTAAGGCTTCATTAAAATATTTAGGAACACATTAAAAATACACATTCTTTGCATTTTACAGTGCTCGTTATTCATGAAATACATGAAGAAATTAAATATGAAAAAGTACAAATAGCATATGGAATTCAACAAAACAGGCATGCTTTCAAATTTTAAAATATGTACAAAGATGCATTAGCTAGTTCTCTCTTAATCAGTTGTGTAATTCAAAATCCTTACAATTTCATTTATAACTTTCTTGGTTCCTGTTCCATTACTAACCTCTATTTTCTTCAGTTGTGAATATTTTCATATCTCATGAGTGGTGGCTGAGATGTTCATCCATGATATCATAACTTAAGGTGGTAATTCCATGGAGACAAAGGTTAATAGCTTTCTATCATCATGTAGAACAATAGCTTGAGAAAACGTAAATATCCTATGTATTTTAGTAATATTGGGATTAATGATAACCATTTCTTCTTTTGTGTAGAGCACAGTGATGGCAGACCTTTATTAGTGGGAATAATGAGTGGGTCTGTGAGCACCCTCTCTATGTAGGATGTTGCATACCTCAGTCCACCTTCATACCTGCTTACCTGCTGTTCAGGGGAATCACTATTGCTCAAATGCATATATGGAACTCAAGGATAAAGGCAGGGTAGAACTTTGCTAGTACAATATCCAGGATTTCATCAGAGAGTTGATGGTCTTATTTTTTTGGCAGACACATGGTAGAGGTTAATACAGTTGACAGAGGTAGACAGTGGAGTTAAGAGAGGCAGGGAATAAGAGTATCTGAAAATTACCCAGAGACTCAGCTAGATTTTCCTTTGCGTTAACCTGTCTGACACTGGCTTTCACCATTTCCCAAAGGGAAGACTTCACCTAAGCTCAACTATCCTCCAGTAAAAGGAAAATTCTCCCACAAGAGAAAATTGCACTTTCTCATGGTTTTCAAGGTCTCTGACACAGGATAGGTGTCTTTCCAGATTAGTATTCTAAAAAACCTGGCACAGCAATTCTAGACTACCTAGTGTCAAGAAACCTGTATATTTCCTGTAGATGAGACTTGTCCTATTAAAGAAAGAGACAAAAAGAGAAAGGCGTCCCACTGGAGGAATTCAGACTTTGGCTGGTCAAACAATATATGAACCCAACACCTTTGTGTTAGTTTGTAGTACTGCACAGATTCACAAACTTTATGGCTAAAAACAACATCCATTTATTATCTCATCATTTCCATTGGCCAGAGGATGGGCAGTTTGGCTGTGTTCTTTGCTCAGGGAATCACAACACTGTCAACTAGGATATATTTTAAAGAAAGATCCGCTCCAAGCTCCCTGAACTTGACAGAATTAATTTCTCTGCACAAAACTTTTAAGGATTTCCCCTCAATTCTCTTATTTGTTTATTTATTTTAAAATTTTCCTAAAGGGCACATCTACTTGCTGGAGGGAAAAAGAACCACCAAGCACCCTCAGAATTTTGGGCATGCACACACATACACCTGGCAGGTTTTTCAAGCTGCCCGAGTCTAGTACTCAAAACATGTAACTGGCCATGTGGAACCTTAGTTGCCTCAACCACCAGGCCACTGACTAACCTGAATCACCCTCTTTATAGTCAGTTCACAACATGCTGTTTGCTTCATTAAGGCTGATAAGATGCCTTTCAACCCAGGAAGGGCCCATGCCCTCTTTAAAGGGCTTTTACATTATTAAGTCAGGTCTACCCAACACTCACTTTTTACTAATTTGCAATCAGCTGATTTGGAACCTTAATTACATGTGAAAATCTTCTCACCTTATCCCTGTAATATAACCTAATCCCTGTTACAATACTACATATATTTACAGCCCCACCAATACTCAGGTGAAGGGCATTATACAGGGTGTGAACACAGGGGAACAAGAATCTCAGGGTCCTTTTTAGAAGCTGATATAGTTCAAGTCACTTCTATGGTATGATGGACCGATTGGGAATATCTATTCTTTCTTACTTCCCTTTGGTTTGTGTGTCTCTTTCTGTAATTTAGTCTATTTATTAATCTGTTCACTGTAGTATTCAGAAATATCTTATATATGCATGGCAAATAGACATACAGGGCCCATATTGTATGACAAGTAACATCATGACAAACTGTTTTTACTAGCTTCCAACTTTGTTTCAAGAGGGGTGTGTGTATGTGTATATGTGTGTGAGTACTAAAAATGTTACAATATTATTCGTAACTTCATCTGCCTTATAGATTGGAGACATGTTAAAGTACAGCAATATAGACTGTAAATATTTGACTAGTTTGTGTTTGCATGGTCACTCTGCTACTTACTAGTCTCATAAATTAGTTTCCCTGTGTCTTTTTATATGTATCTGAAAAATGGGAATACAATGTTAAATTCCTCTTATGGTAATAATAATGCAAACTTTGGTGTTTGTATAAATAGGAATGTTCATATATTGCCGTGTTTCCTTAGATGCTTTATTAGAAAAATTTGGAGAGAATGCCTCTAGGGTTGCTAACTAGGATCAAATCAAAGAGGAAATCCTACATCTAAATACTTGAAAATTAAATGAACAGATAGTAAGCCTGGCTCCCTTAAATGGAACTTACAGATTATTTAGATCTTGGTTTAGATTTATTCTCACTCTAATTACAAACAAAGGTAAATTTAAGATATATCTGAACCAAAACCAGATTTTTAAGATTTGACTCACTGATGTTAAAAATGGTAATAACTGGGACACATTTTCAATAAATGCTGTAGAAACACTTATTTGAACTTTAGACATATTTAAGTGCTTAATATTGGTTATTAATGGGCATGAACAAATCTCATCCACACTGTGTGGCAAATTGAGTTCAAAAGTACCTTTTCTGTGCAGCTTGCTAACTAGGATCTGGGAATTTAAAGGTATAAGAAACATCTTTTGGGGAAAGTATTGTATTAATAATAGGCAGTATTTTATTATTGTTTTATGGTCTATATTATGCTTTAGACATATATCTATTACGCTTCAAAATATATAAATTCCATAATTATATTATGTCATGTTTTAATGAACAGACAGAGCCACAATCATATTTCAAAAAATGCAAAAGTAATAAAGGTGCTATAGTTGCCACTTTAAATGTGTTCTTTGACTTGAACTCTGAGGAATTTACTCAATAAAATACTGCCCATAGTATGCTTTTGAATGAAAGGAGCTGAGCGGATACCTTAATATAAGTAAGATACCTGTGTTCATAATCATTTAATACACTATTCTCAACAGACATGTTTGATATTTGGTAGCAATGATATCTCCCCAAAAATGAATGCTAAAACTGGTACATACCCTAGGTAGGAACTCAAATATATTTGTTTTTAAAATAAGAAACATGAAAAATCCAAGTAAGATATTTTAGCTAAATTAAGTGACTGCAAATTCAATCTTATGTCTTGTGCTTTATTTCAATACATCAGAATTTTTGTTACCTAGATTCTAACTCTTAATTTAATGTACCATTTTTCTGGAGCCAGCAGGTGACATGGTGGTTAAGGCACTGAATTCCACCATGGGTCACCACGGTTTGAGTCCTGGACCCACCAACTTGACATTCATGCTAGGAACAGGGACATGTGTGCCAAAATCTTGAGAGGAGAAGGAAGGAGGAGGAATTTCTGTATGGCCATCCCCTTGAAGGATGATTTCTCACTTTTTCTCCATTTGTTTCTCTTTGTCTTTCTCCAGTGAGCACATGCACCCTATGGCAAAAACTTAAAAAAAAAAAAACTTATTTATTTAAATTTTTTACTCAGAGGGATTTTTGCTATAGGGCACATGCCTTTGCTGGAGAGACACAGAGAGACAGAGAGACAGAAAGAAGAAATCACCCCCCAGCGGGGGTGGCCATGCCATTCCCTTCTCCATTCTTCTCTTGGGATTCTAGGCATGCACACACACGTGCCCAGCATGCATCTCAAATTGCCAGGTCTGGGACTCAAACTGCCGTTGACCACGTGGGAGTCTAACAGTGTAACCATTATGCCATCTGCTGGTCCTTCTTTTGTTCTTCTTAATGACATTTTACCTTTCATAAGTTATTTTATTATATTGAGCATGTTTATTTTTTCAGTTATATTCAGAAGGAAGAAATTGGAACTGTCTGAACATCCTTAATCACAGAGCCTCATGTATTAGTCTTTAATGCAACTCTATAATACGGAAGAAAGCTTCATGTGAGATTAGTAGTGATATATCTTCATTAAAGATCATTGAGGAAAGTAACATCACTTCAAATTTGTATGCACATCCTTTGACAAGAAAGAAAAGCAGTAAGGCATATTAACTTGTTGTATTGATGGATATATGAAACTTTTATAATTAGAAGAGGAAAATATGTTTGGTTTCTTTTCCACAGTTAAGAGAATTACGTACAAAAGTGATTTTTATATCTCTTGTGTTTTAATTAGTGTTTGTACTATTACTGGAGAATTTCAACAATGTCTTTAAAATTTTGGACCCTCCATTAAGAGGGATTTTAATTACCTTCTTTTCATAAAAACTACTCGATGTGTCTTTCAAAATGGTATCACAGTTTATTTTAAATCTTTTACATTTTATTTGACAGGCTACCCATACTAATCAGGTAGTGGTTGTTTTTCAGCTCTCAAATGCTTATATTTCATAGTCACGGTTTTCAAGTCAGATCTTTGTCATTCACATGTTTACGGTCTCAGTCCCCAGTTCCTTTTAGACTAAAATGGTTTTAAATTTTTAACAGATTTCTATAATACTCATACTTGTATCCCTACTAATGCTCTTGCCCTTGTTACTACGATGATAACAAAGAACAATAAATAGTAAAATAGTAACACACATTTTTATATTCTTACTCTGGCTATGATAAATGCCCATATATGTTTGAAAGAAACTTTTTATATTTCATATTTATAACATGTGGTATGTTAGATGTTTCTATTAATAATATTTTACATATGGGACATTATAATTGCCGACATTCACACAGTAAAAATAAATAGCTTATATTAAGCTGTTGATTTATTTGCACAATCTTTTTATTTGGTTTTAAGAGTGATTTTTTTGCTATCAGGTATGTGTTCTTGCTAGAGATACAGAAAGGAAGAAATCTCCTCCCCCCTCCTCCCTATCCCCGCAGAGGGATTTTGGGCATGCACGCACATGCGCCCAGTATGAGTTGTAAGTTGATAGGTTCAGGACTCAAACCATAGTCAACCATGTGGGAGTCCAGCAACGTAACTACCACTCCATCTGCTGATCCCAATTTACACAATCTTTTATTGATTCCAGATTTGTTAAAAGAGTTTTATAGCGCATGTGCTCACTAAAGAGTCAGAGATGTGCTTGCTGGGGAGACAGAGAGACAAAAAGTGAGAAATCACCCTGAGGTGCGATAGTGATACTGCAGTCCCTTCTCCTCTATTCTCCTTTTGGGATTTTGGGCATGTGTGCACACATGCCCAGTGTAAATTTCCAGCTGCAGAGTCCAGGGCTCGAACTGCTACTGACTACATGGGAGTCCAGTGACTTAACCATTATACCATCTGCTGGTCCCCTGGATATTTCGTATTGTAGAGTTAGTAAGCCTTTTTCTATTTCTGGGCTAGAATCTTGGAAGTCACTTATTTAGTGCTTTTATGCATTCTTTTTTTCAGTGTTTTTGTATTATTCCTTTTTTTTTGAGAGAGAGAGATTTTCACTGTAGGGCGCGTGCGCTCGCCAGACAGACGGAGAGAGACATAGAGACAGAAAGCGAGAAATCACCCCCCAGGGGGGATGGTCATGCCGCAATCCCTTCTCCTCCATTCTCCTCTCGGGATCTTGGGCACGCACGCACACGCGCCCGGCGTGAGTTTTAAGCCACCGGGTCCGGGACACGAACCGCAGTCGACTACGTGGGAGTCCAGCGACATAGCCATTACGCTAACTGCTGGTTCCCATTTTTGTATTATTCCTTTTGTAAAATTTAGATTTCTGAAGACATGTCTTAATGTTGGTCTCTTCTGTTAGCAGCTAGGAAGCTCAGTAGAGACTATGAGGAACTCATCTTCCCCAGCCCATGTCCAACTTATATTTCTGTCACCATGAACACTTTGTTCTAGAGACCATTGGAGTTTTATAGAAGTGGGAGAGGAAAAGTCCATTTGATTTTGTGATTTTGTTGTGAATGCCTAAATCTTTTGCTATTTGCATCATACAACCCCTATTTCATAAATCACAATTCAGTTGCATGATAGCTTGGTGACCCAGATTCAAGTCCTAGTAAAACCTTCAGTAAGCAATATGCTGTTTTATCCCATTGGAAGGTGTTTAACTGAAAGAGTAGAATGACTCTGCTCCATTTTCTAAGGATCTGTGCTATGAATCGTCAATAGGCTGTTAGTCTCTGAGCAGTAGCCCTCTCCTACGATAGTTCACATATGATCATTCCTACTATAGTTCTAGTGGCAGAGACTCTTTAGTGGTTGTCCAGGCCCTTCAGGGAGATTTCTTTTCTTTTATGATCCACACAAGTTTCGTAATGCATAATTACTAGGTAAAATAGCATGTCCAAATGCTGCTTACAAAATCCAAATAGTCTCATTCTCCATTGTTCCTCTTTTCAGAGGTAGGAGGAGGGCCCAATGAAGAAATGTTTTCCATGGAAGAAACATGAACATGTCAGCATGCTCTGGACCACTGTACCTTTAAAAATTTAGTCGTAGGGACCAACAGATGATATAATCGTTATGTTGTTCGATTCTCATGTAGTTGACTACAGTTTGAGTCCCTGACCTGGAGGCTTAAAACTCACACTGGGCATGCATGTGTGTATGGGCCCAAAATTGTGAGAAGTGAATGGAGGAGAACGAACTGTGGTGTGGCCATTCCCCCAGGGGGTGATTTGTCGCTTTCTCACTCTCTAGTGAGCACACATACCCTATAGCAAAAATCTCTCTCTAAAAAAGGAGAAAAAAATCAGTTGTGAAAAGTTTCTGAAATTTTGTAATTTATATTGCATGTCTTATAAACATGTGTGAAGTAGCTGCTACTTTCTATTCATCAAATCCAGTCAGCATTATTAGATAACTCTGTTGATCCATCGAATGGAAAGAAAGTCCATGATCTATGTACTTAACTTTAATGTATGATTGGAGACACTGAACTTTTTTTTTTTTGGAGAGGTTTTTGCTATAGGGCGCGTGTGCTCGCCAGATAGACAGAGAGAGACAGAGAGACAGAAAGAGAGAAATCACCCCCCGGGGGGACGGTCATGCCGCAATCCCTTCTCCTCCATTCTCCTCTTGGGATCGTGGGCACACATGCACACGTGCTCAGCGTGAGTTTAAGCCACCAGGTCCAGGACACAAACTGTGGTCGACTACATGGCAGTCCAGCAACATAGCCATTATGCTAACTGCTGGTCCCAATACTGAACTTTAATGTATGGCTGGTGACCCTACAGAAGTTATCTGCTTCTGATAGTCATTATTAATAGGTAAAATGAAAAAGCATTTTCCTTATTAATTAATTCCTAATAATTCCTTAGGAATTAATTAATAGTTAATACACAGTGTCACTGGATATGCTGATTTCATCTAGCAATCAATTCACTTCTGGAAAACGACATACAATCTGCCACCATTCTACATTTAAATTAACTCACCATTAATCTTTCAGACTGCACAAGTTAAATAGATGACTTGAACAGGATGTAGTGGTAACCATCTTACCTACATCTTTGAAGTCTTTGATGCCTTAGTACTGATGTCTCCAGTCCTTCCAGGAATAGACATTACTTTTGATTTTCTTCCTGAAAACTATCATCATTTCTAGTGGCTTTTTCTTCCTTTCTTTCTTTCTTTTTTGCCTTTTTTGATAATCCACAAAACTCATTCCATGGCTCGAGGAATCAATGTGGAAATGGGAGCAGTTTCTGAAAATTTGTATCTGAATGTATTTATCTAGATATATCTAACTATGTATTACAGAACTACAAGAGCAATCATGGTGTATAATTGAAGAATTGTCGAGTCAGCTGCTTAATAAGACTAACGAAAATGTTTTGTGATCATATCTGATCCTTCTCTGACCTTTCACCACAAAGACATTTGAGTCTTTGATAATTAGTGTGAGTTCAGAATCAGCTCCCCAAAGTCTAATTCCCCCAAAGTCTATTTCCTTTTTACTAATTTATTATCATTAACAAACGGCTACAGATCCCTTGGGAAAGGCTGAGAATATTAGCACTATAAACATTTTACATAATAGCAGATACCTTCCACAAAGAGATCCAGCCTCTTCTTTATTCAAGGAGCTTGGAATCTGTGAGTTAGCTCAAGTCAATGGATCAACTGAGAGACGATGACTCTCCAATAACATGATTTGAAATATATTTGAGTTCATTGGACCCAGAAATTTTTCACTTACCTGTGTTAAGTTAGATTCTCACATAAACACCCAACAATATTTTTCTGGAATATTACATCAATTAGACAATACCAAAAATGTCTGTGGGGTGTATTATTCTGATTACTGCTTTGACAAGTAGTCTATTATAATAATCATCCTTGCTTTGTCTTCACTGTTGTTTGGCCCTGACACATCTTGATGGTTAAATTTGGTAATTAATTTGACTGAATTGAAGAATGCCCAGAAGACTAGTGAAACAGTGATTTTAAGTGTGTCCTTGAGAGAGTTAGCAGACAATACCAGCATGTGAGTCAATGGGCAGAGAAAAGGAATCCTGCCTTCAGTGTGGGCAGATACCATCCAATCAACTGGGCGTGTGGGAAGGACAAATAGAAGAGGTGATGTTCTGTTTTCCTTTCTCTTCCTGTTTCTCTCTCTCTCTCTCTCTCTCGAGGCTCCCTTCCAGAGCATGTTGTTTGTTCTACTCCTACATACCCACCTGTTCCACCTCTGCTCTTCCAGTCATCCCTTGGCTGTATTTATTCCTACTGGTTCCTGACACTAGCACCTTCTCCAGCAATACAGTCTCTGAGTTCTTTTACCTTGGACTCCAATTCCTATTGAGGCCATGAGGTTTTGAGGTCTGTGGCCTCATCAGAGGCCTTGAGGACTTGACTGAATGCACCAACTGTCCCACTTCAGAGACATCCAGGGGCCCCCTTCAGGTCGCAGTCTAAAATTGTGCTAGCTTCCCTGCTTCAGGGTGTTTCAGTTATTACTTCAGCTTACAGCCTGTTGTGAGACTCCTCTGCCTTGTGATTATATGAAATATAATTCTTTCTTGGGCTAGCCTGTGACCTGATATTTACGTGGGCTGGATTCCACGTGGTCAACTGGATGGTCCGAGTCCCAGATCCAGCAGCTTGAGAAACATACTGGCATGAGAACTGCATGCCTAAAATCCCAAAGAAAAGGGAGAAACTGAAGAGAAGGAAATGCAGTATGACAATTTCCCATGGATAGTACTTTCTCACTTTCTCTCTCTTGCTTTCTCTGTCTTTCTCCACTGACCTCACTTGAACAGTGGCAAATTAAAAAAAGAAAAGTTTATTATTTTACATATATGTTTATCTTGCTGGTTCTGTTCTCCAGAAGGGTCTGACCAATGCACCTGCTAAATTCAGAAGCCTGGTTCAAGGGTAGTAGTTCCCACCAACATTCCTGGGTACAGAGAAAAGCAACTGCAAATATTTTCAAAGATGCTTGGGCTCCCGTTTTGAATATATTTTTCACAACTTTGGTGAAATAAGTTGTATCTCAACTTTCCTAGGAGACATAATGAAGAGGTCTTACATGATAAATCTACTCCATAATGTAGTCTGTCTAGGCTATTGGATACTTTAGAGTATTCTAAGGAAGTTTCAGCATAACAATTTCATTTAAATCAGACTATATTTGGGTTCAAGTTTTAGTCTAGCCAATCTGAAAAGCCATTTCCAGTCCAGAATGTTAGTTTCCAGTTAAAAAAAAAGAAAGAAAGAAAGAAAAAAAAAATGCTAACACTTTTATTCAAGCATCCTGGCTTAGGGAGTCCATATAAATAAACTTGGCCTGATGAAAATTTATATTCCTTACACCTGATTCCTCACATTCTCCCCAGGTTTCTGTAGATATAATTTGCAAAGTCATGAAATATTTTGGTGTGCATTACACATCCTCACAGGTCTCAGGTCTCAAAGCAATGAAAGGTGGTGGAAATAGGTCCTAAAGAAAATCAATAGTCCCTTGCAAGGAAACCACCTTAGTTCAGAACATTATAATTTCTTTAAGCAAATGGAGAAATCTTATCAAATAGGGGTAGAAAGTTTTCATCTATTGGCAAGAGAGGCTCTGCAGAATCTAGGGTTCAAGGTCCCTAGCTGTATTCAAAGCTGCTCATATGCCCCCATATCAAATCTCATCATCTCATTCCTTTATAGTCAGTGCTGCCATGTGAATATTATTATCATTCCTAATGATTTCAAATTTAATTTTCACTGTAATTCAAATATCTACAAATTGGGTTTTTTTTTGGTTTGATTTATGGAAATCTTGGCATAGGAGCTATAGGAAATAGAATTTCTTTTAGGAAGTCACAGAGTATTCCAGGTTTGTTCTGTGAAACATTAGCTGGGATAGAAACCTCGGAAGTCAGGTTTTTGTTGACCTTATACCTCCAGTGCACTTAAAAACTGAATACACACCATCATGCCTGTTTTATTGAAATGCTTCATGGAAAAATATCTTGGCCTTCCAAAACTGTGTCTTCTGTAGGTATTTGATTACAGCTTGCTACAGGTGATTATTTGCTGAAATATTTTCTTACTGCATGACTCTCAACGGCCAGGGTATATTATATATTCAACTATATCCTGTTAAAGAATAACTCCAGATTATTAAGAACCAATTCACAGAATGTATTCATTAAGATTCAGTTTTGTAGACTTGCTTTTGGTACCAAAATCTCTATCAGGTAGTGTTCACTCTTAGAACCGCTGGAAAGGAGATGAAGTCAGTCTGCTTTTAAGGTAGTCATTGTGTCTGATGCTGGAGCTTGAAACTGTAGGGCAACAGTCAGGTAGGATACCTTTTTGCGATTATATTTTGTTTTTAAATAACAATAGGATGGGACAAAATTATTTCACCCTGTATCTTCTCAAATATTTTATGTAGAAGTACTTTGTATTTATTTAGTTTATTATTTGACATTTTGTTTGTTTGTCTTGTTGCTATAGGATATGTGTGCTTGCCAGAGACAGACAGCAAGGGGCGGGGTGAGAAAGACCCCTTGGGGTGACTAGCCACTCCACAGTTCTTTCTCCTCCATTCTCTTCTCTGAATTCTAGCCACACATGCTAGGTGTGAGGACTTGAACTGCACAGTCGGCCATGTGGAATCTAATCGCCTTAATCACTGTGGCATGGGTTGGCTGTTTTTAATGATTTTATTTTCATCTAGAATAAATCCATTTTGGGAAGGAGTTTTTTGTTGTTGTTGTTGTTGTTGTTGTTTTGTTTTGTTTTGTTTTTTTGAGAGTCTTTTTGCTTTAGGGCGTGTGCTCTTGCTAGAAAGACAGAGAGACAGAAAGTGAGAAATCACTCCCCAGGAGGGATAGCCATGCTGCAATCCTGTTTCATCCATTCTCCTCTTGGGATCTTGGGCACACATGCACACGTGCCTGGCGTGAGTTTAAGCCATCGGGTCTGAGACTTGAACCGCGGCTGTCTACATGGGACTCTAGTGACATAGCCATTACACTAACTACTGGTCCTGAGAAGGAGTCATTTACTTCTTTTACTTACTTTAAATTTTTTTCTTTATTTTCTTCTTTAAAAAAAAAATATTCTTTAGTTTTGTTTGGGGTGCTTGGTCTTGCTGGAGAGAGATGGGAAGAGACAGTGAAAGAGAAAGAGGGAAAGTGAAAAAGCACGCTCCCAGTGGGGGATGGCCAAATCACAATCCCTCCCCCTCCATTCTCCTCTCAGGATTTCTGTATACACACACACACACACACACACACACACACACACACACACACACACATGCACAGAGTGTTTTGTAAGCTGCAGGACCTGAGACTTGAACTTCTTGGTCAGCTATGTAAGATCCAACTGCCATAATCACCACACCATCAGATGGCCCTGTTTTATTTTATTTATTTTTATTGTTTTGCTCTAGGGCATGTGCACTCACCAGGGAGAGAGAGAGAGAAAAATCATGACACATTCTCTTCTTCTCCAGTATCCTTTCAAGATTGCATCTGATATGATTTTCAAGCCACCCAGTCCAGAACCAGAACCAGGCAGCCAGCCATACGGGATCCAGACCAGTAACCTCTATACTATCTGCTGGCCCTGGCCTTATTTTCTCTTTCTTTTTCATTTAATTTATTTTTAATTTTACATTTTCTGTTTTTTATTTTTATTTATTTTTTTATATATATAACCTTAGCTTAAGTCAAATATCTCTTTTTGCATCATAGTCTCTTCTCTCACTTTTCAATATTTTTTAAAATGTTTTTTCTAGAGGACATGTATGCTACCCAGAGAGAGTCATGAAGACACAGAGAAAGGAAGAGGAGAGAGCTCCCCCCCTCACCAATGAGGCATGGTCACTCCACAATTCCTTCTCCTCGATCTTTTTCTCTTTCTTGTAATGTGGGCATACATGCAAAGGTTCCCAGTGTGTTTTCAAGGCACTGGGTCCTAGACTTGAATCACAGGGTCAGCCACATAACTGTCTTAGCCACTCAGCAACAGAGCTAGCCTTCCGTGTTTGTTGGTTTTAAAGATACATCCATGCAGTTCGCATTATCTGTAACCCTGAAGAAATTATCTTATTCATTACTTGAGGATTCTACCTGCACAAACAAAAAGACAGCACAGCTGAAAATTATCTGAGAGAAACTCAGTGGGACCAAGGCAATCACATATGCACTTAGAAATAGAATGGGAAGGCAGAAGGGACAGGATGTGGAGGTAGAAAGCAGTGATGTTAGTGTCCTTGACCCTATGTGGGACTAGGTCAGTATGCAAGTTTGTATTTTTGTTTTAATTTTAACAAAAGTATAAAAAGTAAAAAAGAGAAAAATAACTTAAATAGAAAAAAATCTTGTAGAAGAAATACAGTAACAAAAGAAGAGACAGGAGAGATACATATGAGAGACTCCTATACGCCACCCACAGAGATCACTGACCACAGATGGTCAGAGATAAAAGAACAGATAAGTTTTATCTTGCTTTCATTATATTCTATTTAGGACATATACCATATTCCCAAAGTTATAACTAGAATTACAGCTAAATGTGTGTGTGCACATAGGTGTGTCACAGTTATACCGATTTTCTTACTAATGAATGAATGTGAAGTACTCCCTCCAGGTTGCTTTCTATAGCAGTCATTCCACTAGCATCAAAGATGCCCTTGAAACAGTTGAGCTGGTTTGGGTGTGGGAAAAGAATGGGTAACAGTACAAAACCTTGGAAAGATGAAAGTGAGACTGATGCAAGCAAGGAGCTTGAAGGAAAGTACTGAGGGCTCAGTGAAGCACAGTGGGAAGCAATATAACATAACTCCCTATTGATGAGAAGTGAGGCAGTCCAACATCCCATGCAGTCGTGCGTGTGCCTGAGATGGAGCAACTCAATGTGAACAAAAAACCCCATACTGTGAGTAAAGAAAAGGAGTGCTGCTAAAAAAAGGTGCTGAGAGCCATGATCAGAGCAGTTAATAAGCCCACTGTCAACCTCTCTCCTTCTCTATATATACATATATATGTAAAATAGTATATATGCATTGTGTGTGTGTGTGTGTGTGTGTGTGTGTGTACTGTAT
This sequence comes from Tupaia belangeri chinensis, assembly GCF_000334495.1. Taxonomy (NCBI): domain Eukaryota; kingdom Metazoa; phylum Chordata; class Mammalia; order Scandentia; family Tupaiidae; genus Tupaia; species Tupaia belangeri. Next base: position 1,610,268 of record NW_006159463.1, read on the forward strand.
ATGTGCTTTCTTCTCTCTCATATAATGAGAGAACAAAGTAGAAGCTATGATAGGTTAAGATTTCAGTTACAAATAAGATTTTATAAGTAATGTATCTGCTAGAAATAGTATCACTTAAAAATAATAGTCTGTTTAAGTTTCTATGATTATTTTTCTATATATTCTAATATGTAATGATACCCATTTCTTACTACAACTTTTGCTTCTTTTCTTCTTCTTCTTTTTTTTTTTTTTGTTTGAGATCATTGTCATAGGGCTTGTGCACTCACAGGAGAGAGAGAGAGAGATAGTGAGAAAGTGAAAAACCACCTCCCCCCACTCCCCACCCCCGGCCCGGGGAAGGCAATGCCATAATACCTTCTCCTCCATTCTCTTCCTGGAATCTTGGACAAGCACACTCATGTGCCTGGAATGAGTTTCAAGCCACTGGTCTGGGACTTGAACTGCAGTTGTTCATATGGAAGTCCAGCAACGTAACCACTATGCCATCTCCTGGTCCTCAATTTTGCTACATTTTATTTAGCATAATTTGTTTAAGTACATATATTCATTGATATAAATTCACTTTGTCACTTAAAATGCATATACTTTATATAACATGAATATGCATCCAGAGTACACTGTATATTGGTTCAGTTAAGCACATCTACATACATGTTACTGTCAACAATAATTTCCCATTTCTTGTTTCCTGTAAGTTTTGCTTTTTCCCCCCATCCTTGATTCCCTATCTCTTACTCTCTGCCATCTCCCACTCTCCTCCGACACTGACTCTGGTATCTATGTTTGCTTTCTATACTTTATTTTTCCCCCACATTTTATTGAGTCACTAAATATCTTAATTAATCTAAATATTTTCATAGCAAGCACAGCTGATATATACATTTCCATGAACACAAGTCCAACTTTAGACATAAGCCTCAGTGAGTAGAATGAACATCCTATAAAGTACCACCTAACTGGGGCTAAATATCTTACTGCAGGCATCGAATAGGTATTTTTAATGCGTTTTTTAATTTCAAGAAAAACAGTTTTTTGTGTTTTTTTTTTCTGAACTTTTTTTTAACTTAATTTACATTAATTCCCTAAGCATCATCACAGCATACAAAATGTGATTTCCCATCCAGAATATACTGCATAGCGGCTTAATCATGCATGTTATTATAAAAAAATTTCCTTTTCTAGTTTCTAGTACTTTTTTTACACCTATTTCTGACCCTCTGTCCTTTCCCACCCTCTTCTCACACTATCTCTGGTGTCTAAGACTGTATTCCATTCCTTTCCCCCCCACATTGTATTGATCACACAATTTCTTAAATAATCTAACTACTTTCAATAGCAAGTTCACTTGGTACTATTAAGAAAACCAGTTTTAACTTAGATCAAAGAAATGCTAAGGAACTTTGCTTAAAACTTAAATCCAGGAAACAAGTTAAGATTCTGTTCAAATGGTAGGTACTTGAACTTATCAATTATTTCTATGAAAATATTTTCTAAACAATCAGCAGTACACAGATAGCTTTTATAACAAATATTAATCTCACTTCTCATTGTGAATTATTCCTGAATTAAAATTGATGTACACATATGGACTTGATTTTTGCCTCATTTTAAATGATAAAAAAAAAAATTATCATCACTAATGTAGCCAAACAGAATTTTTGTATAAACACAAAGTCTGTATTGTTAGGCTCCAATTTGTATTTTTCTTGTTATTTTTGATGTTATCAGATGTATTACAAAATCATAAATTATTAATAAAAATAACTTAAATAAAATGTCATTTTTATCATAAATATTCCATTGTGACACTCATATTATAAATAAGAAGGATAGCTAGTATAAAAATGGTGTAAGTAACATTATATAACTTAAAATATCTAGGGGTCAACATTATTTTAATTTAAAAAATGAAAGAAACATTTAAAAATAATTGCAAATACATGAAATAAATATTAATACTCTAAGCTTCTACTATCATCCTTTAGTAAGTACTAATTGTCATTTCCTTTTTATTAGGATTTTTTTTTAATTGCCAGAGGACACATGAGGGAGAAATGTAAAAACCACCCCAAGTGGATGTGGTCACACTGCAGACCTTCTTCCTACATCTTTTCATGTTGGGATTTGGGACACCCACATATGTGTACCTGGCATGTTTTGCAAGCCTCCCAGGCCAGGACTTGAACTGTTGTTAAACATGTGGGCAACAGCTCTCCTAGCTACTAGACTACAGGGCTGGCTGAGTCATTACCTTTTTAAACTTTCTTTGATATAATGATTTTTGTTTCTTAAAAAAAAAAAAAATGCCATAAAATATTTCTACACACATAGGTGTGCTTGACAAAAAGCAATCCCCAAGGGAGTATAGTAAATCTGCAATCATTGTTCCTCCATTTTCTAGATTCCATCAGGATCTGGGGCATGGTGTGTTTTTCAAGCCACCAGAGCCCAGAATATGAACCTGTCCACATGGGATCTGGCTCCCTCTGCAAAGGCACTTAACAGCTGTGCCACAGGGGCTGCTTTCAGACAGTTCCATTTCTATGACTTTGCCCTGAGGAACTAACTCACAATTTTTTAATTCCACTGTTATAAATTTATTCTAAGGAAAACATCTAAGATGGGTATCATATATTTATATATGTGTGTTATGTGTGTGTGTGTGTGTATATATATATATATACATATATATATATATATGTATATAAAATTTGATTTTTGCCATAGGACCCATGCTCACTAGAGAAAAAGATAGTGATATGAGAGAAAACGAGAAAGCATCTGCTTAGGGGAGTGGCCATGTTGCAACTGGCGTAACGGCTGTATCGCTGGACTACCATGTAGTCAACCGCTGTTAGAGTCCCGGACCTGGTGGCTGAAACTCACGCTGGGCATGTGTGCATGCATGCCCAAGATCCCGAGTGGAGAATGGAGGAGAAGGGATTGTAGTATGGCCATCCCCCCCTGAGGGGTGATTTCTTGCTGTCTGTCTCTCTGTTTCTGTCTGTCTTTCTGGCGAGCGCACATGCCCTATAGCAAAAACCTCTAAAAAAAAAATACTAATTAACAATAAATAAGCAATGGGCAGTATAATCATTTATAATTCAAGGAAAGGATGTTCAAGCTATCAAGACAAAATATGTAAGGGACTGACAAATTACTGTTAAAAAAATGATTGATATTTGTACCATGAAGTTAGTATGTGGGTTCCAGCTACCTCAATCACTATACCACTGGCCAGCCTGAATTTTATAAAATTTTGAAATGTCGCAAAATATTCTTTTATAATTTTTCTTAATAATTAAAGAACAAGAGACAAAAATCACTTTCTTAGCTCATGTACAAATGAGTAGTAGACTACAAGTCATGGTTTGCTGACCCCTGAATTTTAGTAGTCTATGAAGAAATAAAAAGCAATTTGTAGAATGACATTATTTTTCAAACTAACTATGTATATGTACTGATTAAGATATATTTTATTCACTTGTTTATCACCAAATTTAAAAACAAAATTTATAAAAACTCATTTAACCATAAGATAAATCCTCAATACTAGTACAAGAAGGCTTAAATCTTTAAAAAAATCAGTTAATAATAATAGCATCATATAATAGAAATGAAGATGTATTGATCATGTTCAATCACCAGAGTCTACACCTAACTCAATGAGTAAGACTTAGAAAATTTGTTTCAAACACATTTTTTTACTTATTGATTATCCATGCTAAGATAATTATATTAATTCACTATTAGCATTACATCTGATTCGTTGGTACGTGAATTACTACATTGTACCAAATAATTGCAAGATCGAAGTTACTGGTGTTGAAAACATTAGTGTGCAGACTGCAACTTCACTTTCTTCAGTGCAAGGTGTGAAGACTTTTTTTAGCAAAATACTCATTATGCCTTTCTTAAAAGCATGTGATACAGAGGAGGGAGAGCATTTACATATTAAAACATATAGGTTATCTCTCCTGTCATTACCTGGAAAAGTAGATGGGGTCTGTACTGAGAGGACAACAGAAGACTTCAGTGGAGGGCATTGTTCCATAATAAATTGAAGCTGCTTTGAATACCACCCACACTCTGCTCTATTCACAGAGAATTCTTGCAGTAAATAATACAACTGGGATTTTGATTGAAAGCATGAAAAATAATATATACTCTGTTCTGTTTCACATATTTCAACATTAAGCTTTGTAACTATGGCACTGCTGATTATACACGTTTTTTTTTTTTAATTATTTTTTAAAAGCAATCTTACTCTAGCTCTGCAATGACACCCTCAGGGTATAAAGACTTAAGGTTCTCATTACATCAATCATTTTTTTTTTTAAATTTCCGTACTTACAGACATATATCCTGCTAAAGCAGAAATGCGAATTTAATCAAATGCAATACAGTATCTTTAAAAAGATAGCACATATCTAACACCTGTCAGCTCATCAATGTTTGGTCTACGAGTCTACAAATTACTACATATATCATTCCTGACACCTAAACCGATGGAGAGAATAAAACACGCCTTATAAATTTTGTAAGACTCATAAGGAAGACATAAGCAGTGGAGAAACTGCTCTAAAGCTTTTTGCTCTTAGAACCCTTTCAGACACTTACATAGTAAAGATCCCCAAAATGTGTTTATATGAAATGCATTATGCAGCTTACATATGCCATAGCAAATTAAAATTGGAATATTTAAAAGTGTACAAATATCCACTTACACATTCTGTAAATTATCGGAATGATGACATTGGCACATCATGGGCATCTGAAAAATATAAACATGAGACAATGAGAGTAGGAAAGATGGTAACTCTTAAGCATTGTATTTTAAATAGTTTTCACTTTATGGACCCCCCTGAAAGATTTTTTTTATCTCTTTCATAGTTCCTTCAATTGTATTTTTTTTTTGGGGGGGGGAGAGGTTTTTGCTATAGGGCGTGTGCACTCGCCAGACAGAAACAGAGAGACAGAAAGTGAGAAATCACCCCCCAGGGGGGATGACCACGCTGCAATTCCTTCTCCTCCATTCTCCTCTCGGGATCTTGGGCACGCACGCACACGTGCCCAGTGAACTGCGGTCGACTACGTGGGAGTCCAGCAACATAGCCATTACACTAACTGCTGGTCCCACAATTGTATTTTGATAATATTTTATGTGACGAGAAAAGCATGCCAATAATTCTTCGTGGTATATGTGTGTGTGTGTGTGAATGTGTGTGTGTGTGCATGTATGTAATTTTTATTTTAAAGTCAAATACTTTTGCTAGACATTAAAGAGTGGGATGATATGAAATATGTAGCCACTTTTTGCTGTCTATAAATGTCTGAGCAAACTTTTTATCTTTTGGGGGAAGAGGTTGCTATAGTATGGAGGTTCCTTCAGAATGACTAAGTTGGACTTGGTTGTATTGTAAAGGAATTTGAACAGTTAATCCCTTCATGGTGTCCTAGGCTGAGTCCTCTGGGTTTGACAAGGTCAAACCAGACCTCTGTGAATGAGGTCTGGTGAGTTTATAAGAGGATTAAGGAGATCAGAACAGACAAAACTTATGGACAACTTCTCTGCTGAAGGTTATGGTGTTTAATTATTGTGGAAAATCCACAATAATCATAATTTTGTGATACTTTGAGACCTTCCGGGTACTAGAATCAAGAGTCAAAGTCAAATAAGCCCTATTTTAATAAATTACACAGTATTTGATATTCCTGTTAGAAATGCAGTAGCAGACTAATACAAGAGCCTATAAATTGATATCTATTGTCAGAAAATAGAAGAGATATTTATTAAGAGTGTGGGAAGAGGGTGAGAGAAGGAGGAGAGTCTGAGGAAAAGCATTAAGGAGAAAAATGGAGAGGCAAGCTATTCGTGGGACAGAGAAATGGGTTATTATCTGTTGATGGCATACATGGTATCCCCAACTGGACTGGCGAGAAATGTATTCATGTTGGAACATTCACTTTGCACGCTAAGTGACATGCGTGAATGAACGTATAAAAGAAATTAAACAAGATAAGTGCCTAGACAAAATACACTGAGAAAACTGTCCAGGTGTACCATTGCCCCCAGGATAAACTACAAGAAATATGATGGATATTTTTTTTTCTTTCTTTCTTTTTTAGATATTTTTGCTATAGAGTGCGTGTGCTCACTAGAGAGACAGAGAAATGGAAAGTGAGACATCACTCCCTGGGGGGAAGGCCATTCCCATTCCCTTCTCCTGCATTTTCTTCTTGCATGGTAGAAATGAAAAGACAAGGTCTGGTACACAGAAATAATCTTGCTGTGTTTGAACCCTCCTGTTTCAGGGTCCCAGCTGGGACTTGAGTCACACGCCACCACATCCAGCTTCTATTTTAGGATTCTGCTACATTGCCCAGGCCAGCCTTGAGCTCATGATCCTCCTGCTTGAGCCTTGAACTCATGACTCATCCCAGTCACTGGGATGACAAGCACAGTCACTATGCCTGGCCTCAAGATTGGACTGGGAATAGAACCTAGGTCTCTAATTTAATCAGTCAACAGGAGATAGTGTCTTAGCAGCATGTGCCCCTGAAGCTAGCTCTTGATTCTATTTTGAAATAAATCTCAAACTTTTAAATACAAGAGTTTTTTTTTTTTTAAAGAATTATTTAACTTTATTTATTTATTTATTTATCTATTTAAATTTGATCAGAGGGGGAGAGGAGAGAGAGAGAAAGTGAGAAAGTAATGTGGGAGGCCAAGCCGCCAGATCCGGGACTTGAACCACAGTCCAGCGGGTGGGAGTGGAGAGTCCAGTGTCCTCAACAACCATGCCACCTGCCAGCCTCGATATAAGAGATTTTTATGTTAAAATGTTATTTTAATATTACATTTTGTTCAAATTTTAATATTAGAAATTTGTTTCTTAGCTAGCTAGTGGCATCTTGGTTAAAGCGCTTGGTCCCACGTGACAGACTAACTAGTTAGAATCCTGGTCCCAGTGGCTTGAAAAGCCCTTCCGCGTGTGTGTGCATGCATACCCAAAGTCCTGAAAAGGGGGAGAAATGGAGAAAAGGGGATTTTCCAATGAAGGAATAAAGTAAATGGTATTGGGTATTCCTGTTAGAAACGCAGTAGTAGACTGGTACCAGCAGTTGATGCAATGGCTATGTTGCTGGACTCCCATGTAGTCAACCGCGGTTCAAATCCCAGACTCGGTAGCTTAAACTCACACTGGGCAGCTTAATGCACATGCCAGGTGCATGTGTGTGTATGCCCAAAATCCCAAGAAGAGAATGGAGAAGGGATTGTGGTGTGGCCATCCCCTCTGGGGGGTGATTTCTCACTTTCTGTCTCTCTGTCTCTCCATACACTATAACAAAAAATCTCTCTTAAAAATAATTTTAAAAATTTTTCTTTGTTTTAGATTTTTGCTTGGCAAAGAGAAAGGGAAAATGCGAAATAAACCCTTAGAGGGGATGGCCACCCTGCAATCCTTCTCCACTCTCCTCTTAGGAATTCAGGCATGCATGGACACACAACCAGTGTGTTTTCAAGCCTCCAACTCTCCACTTGAACTATGGAGTTGGCCATATGGAATCAGCATGCTAACATTCACATCACCTAATGGTCCAGAACATTATTTCTAAAACTGAAGATGGCGGTAAATAATGGTTACACGTTCTACTAACATATGTCCTAATTCTCTTATGGAAAGGTTGATAGATTCCGCATGATTTATTTACAATTTGCACCACACACTTAAAATTGTTTTACAGAGATTTGAGTTGAAATTTAAATTATGAGGCAACATTTTCCTATTCAGAATAAAAGGTGAAAATATTGAACATATTTTAGTTCTTAATTTTAAATGGAGACTGTGACTTGAGAATAATACATTTAATAAATGTTTATAAAATACCATTTACTTTAATATTATTTTGTAATTCATTTTCTAACCTATTTATAACTATCACTTAATAAAACTTATAATAATATTGGGTTGATATTTTTTTTCTTCTTTATGGAATTTATACAACATAATTTTCTCTCTCCCTCACTTGCTCTCTCTCTCTTTCGCTCACTCTCTCTCTCTCTATGTATATACATATATATATATGTGCATATATATATATTTATGACTTTAATTAATTATTATTTTTATTAGGTTTTTGCCATAGGGACATGCTCTCGCCAGAAAGACACAAAGGGTCAGTGAAAAGGAAGTATAGAAGATATTTTCAGGGGGAATGGCCATGCCACAATCCCTTCCCCTCCATCCTCCTCTTGAGACTTTGGGCATGCATGTACAGATACTCAGTGTGATTTTCCAACCACCAGGTCTGAGACTGGGACCACAGTAGTTGGTCATGTCAGATTCTAGTTTCTTAGCCACCATGCCATCTCTAACCCCTATTTATAATATTTTAACGAACTTTTTAGTACTCAGTATGGCTTAGTTTGAACAACAAAGAATTTCTGGGAGCCATAGACACAAGAAAAGTTTATCCATAGTCCTATGGGTTGTGGGCCACTTTACTCACAATGCACAACCTTCTTTGGCAGGGCAGGTAAAAATTTAAAAACAATTATTTTCAATTGGAAATAATATTGTTTAATGTTAGAATTTTATATGATATGTCTCTAGTTAAAACTATAATATCAAGCCAGTGAAAATAAAAAGGAATGTGTGGACCAGCTGATGGTTTAAAAAGCTAGATTTCACATGATCAAATCCGTGGTTCCTGTCACAGACTTGGTAGGTTGAAAAGCATACCCAGTATGTTTGTGTCTATACCCAAAATCCTGAGAGGAAAATGGAAAAGGGATTGTGGCATGGCCAGCCTCTCAGGGGGTGTCTTTTCATTTTATCTCTTGCCGGGAGCCGTACCCCCAGCCGGGGTGGGTGCACAGGGAGACGACGCGGGTGAACAGGAATCAGACTAAGACCTCATGCCCTTAGCATGTTCTTAGCCAGCTACAGTCAGAGTAAACTCCGGACTGCAGCCCTGATGGCCAGAAGTCATGCGTATTTATTATAGAAGGAGTTTTACAGCAGTGGGATGGGTGAGGGGAAATAAGTGAAACATTTTGCTCTAAAAGGTAAGGCATTCAAAGTATAGGAACAATAATCATAAAACATGACGTCCATTTTGTTTAGGTATAAACAGTCATAATTTTTAGAATGAGGAAGTTCATTTTTTGGGTGCATCTTCTTCTTAGATCTTGATTACCAGGGAGGGTCTTCAGATGAGA